>NC_135891.1:2493634-2645991 GCF_964194155.1 Cetorhinus maximus | reverse complement strand
CCAGTTTTCCCCCTGAAAGGGTGAATACCTCAACCATTCCACAGCCTCATAACCCTCCCTGCTCTCTCTCTCTCCCTGCTCTCTGTGGTCACCTTAAACTGATGACCTGCTTTTCACCAGCTCTGCAATAAGAGGAATTCTCTGCAGGTGCCAGCCAAGGCTGAGTGGTAGCACTCTTGCCTATGAGTCAGGGCTTTGAGTATGAGCCTATGAGTCAGCCGGTCTGGCAGCATCTGCAGAGAGGAAGACTAAGAGTTAATGTTTCGAGTCCGTATGACTCTCCTTCAGAGCTAGAGAGAAATAGAAAGGTGAAATATAAGATGTTTAAGGTGGGGGAGGGGGGAGTGGGACAGGTAGAGCTGGATAGGGGGCCAGTGATAGGTGGAGGCAAAGAAGAGATTGCCAAAGATGTCATAGATAAAAGGACAAAGGGGTGTTGACGGTGGTGATATTATCTAAAGGAGGTGCTGATGGTGACATTAAGGGTAGAAAGCAGGATAAGCAAGGTACAGATAGCCCTAGTGGGGGTGGGGTCATGGGGGGTAGGGATTGAAATAGGCTAAAAGGTGGAGATAAAACAATGGATGGAAATAAATTTAAAAATAATAGAAATAAGTGGTAAAAGAAAAAAATATATATAAAAAATATATAATAATTATTAGAAAAAAGGGGATCAAAAAGGGGGTGAGGATGGAGGCGAGAGTTCACGATCTGAAGTTGTCGAACTCAATATTCAGTCCGGAAGTCTGTAAAGTGCCTAGTCGGAAGATGAGGTGCTGTTCCTCCAGTTTGCATTGAGCTTCACTGGAACATTGCAGCAGGCCAAGGACGGACATGTGGGCATGAGAGCAGGGTGGAGTGTTGCAAGCGACAGGGAGGTCTGGGTCATACTTGCGGACAGACCGAAGGTGTTCCGCGAAGCGGTCACCCAGTCTGCGTTTGGTGTCTCCAATGTAGAGGAGACTGCATTGGGAGCAGCGAATGCAGTAGACTAAATTGAGGGAAGTGCAAGTGAAATGCTGATCCACTTGAAAGGAGTGTTTACCTAGTGAGTGAGCACCTATCCAACTTCAGTGGGTTCATAATCCCACTCCAGGGATTTGAGTGCAAAAGAGAGAGTTGGGGAGACAAATCTTTGCTGGGTGGGTTATTAGACTATGGAATGCTTTTCCACTGGGAATAGTTGAGGTATTCATCTTTTCAAGGAAAAATTGGGTGAACATTTGAAGTTCCTTCTTTTGTTACTGCTTTGTGCTAAGAGTCCAACCTGTCAGCCCTTGAGCAATGCTTCTGTGAGCAATCAGTCAGTTGGCAAGCCAGACATCTCCTTGCAATTGCATTGAAGTAACTGGAGGTGCACATTGTGAGGGTCATGATGGGGGAGATCAGAACAGGGAGGCATAACCTTAAAATTAGAACGAGAACATTCGGGGGTGAAGTACTTTATGCAAAAGGTGGTAGCAATCTGGAATTCTTCCCTACTCCCCTTGGAAAAACTTTTGAGTTTGGGGGGAATTATTGAAAATTTCAAAACTGAGATTGATAGACTTTTGTTGAATATTAAGGGATACAGAACCAAGGCAGGCAAATGGGGTTAGGATGCAGAACAGGCATGATCGAATTGAACACTGTAATATACTTGAGCGCTGATTGGCCTCCTTTTTCTATGGTGAATTTAATTGCTACTGGTGCTATTTGTCTGAAAACCTTTTTGCACTAATCGCAATGAATTGTATTTATATAGTTCCTTTACCGTCCCAAGACATGTCACAGGGACGTAATCAAACAAAGCTTTGACACTAAACCATGTAAGGTGTTATTAGGACAGGTGACCAAGTGTTTGAATAAACAGGTAGGATTTAAAGAGCATCTTAAATGAGGAGAAAGAGGTAAAGAGGTTTAGGGAGGGAATTCCAGAGCTTAGGACCTAGGCAACTCAAGGCATGGCTGCCAGTGGTGAAGTGATTAAAATCGGGAATGCACAAGAGGCTGGGATTAGAGGAGCGCAGATATCTCGGAGGGGTATGGGGCTGGTGGAAATTACAGAGATAGGGAGGGGTGAGGCCATGGAAGGATTTCAAAACGAAGAGGAGAATTTTTTAAAAATCGAGGTATTGTCAGATCAGGGACCAACATAGGTCAGCGAACACAGGATTGATGAGTGAACAGGACTTGGTGTGAGTTAGGACACGGGTAGCAGAGGTTTGGATGAGCAGAAGGTTAAGCTGAGTGGTTGCTACTGCCTGAAGAGGCTGTTCTGCGCCATCATTGTCAGGTGACTGTGAATGGCCCTTGCAATAGAGTTGGGAGATGTGGACTCTCTGGTCCTGATCCTATCTAATTTAAGCTCTTTGGTTCTTCGTGCATTTGGTTGGAGCCCAGTTGGTGGTCAAGCTTCGGAAGCAATTTGAGTGACTATTGATCAACAAGTGGAAAGGAAAGAACTGTTTATCTGTCAGATTTTGGGTATTTTTTGCTGAAACGACTTAGGAAAGATTTTAGTGTAATTTATATTCATTGATATTGTCATTTCAGTTCAATGTAACTGAATTAAGGTTATATTCCCAGAATACAACCTTTGAGAACAAAGATTGAAGTCAACAGATATTGAAGTAGATAAAAACAAAAAACTGCGGATGCTGGAAATCCAAAACAAAAACAGAAATACCTGAAAAAACTCAGCAGGTCAGGCAGCATCGGCGGAGAAGAACAAAGTTGACGTTTCGAGTCCTCATGACCCTTCAACAGAACTAAGTTAACACAAGCCGGCGAGAGAACTGGGGGATCTGCTAGAATAGTATTATTGTCATGAAGCTATTAATGTATATAATATTATTGGAAAATATTTTTCTTTTAAAATAGAGGTTTAGTCTGTGGGTGTGTCTTAATTGGATTAAAGCCAGCTATTCTGGGTTCTTTCATGTGTACTAGTTTTGAGATGTAAGAGAGGTAGAGTGCATTTGCATTTTTTTGAATAGAGCATTCAAGAAGTGAAGTGAATTCTGGCACCTAGCTAGCAGAGACCAAACAATGTTTATATTAGTAATAAAAGCGGTACTATGAACGGGGTTTTATTGTTAGAAGAAGTGGAGTTCAAAGAGGCTGGTGATACAATGAGAATTTACATTCAATGAGATGTGCTGGATATAACCAATAGCAGTTTTCGTGTGTGCAGGGCGGAGACAATGTCAGATCAAAGTAGCTGTAAGCCTCCAACTGTCTCCATAGGAATCAAAGTGAGAGGAATCTCATTTTGAATTCATAAGGTGAAAATGCTTTGCCTGGTGTTTGGTTAAGTATATGGGTTGCTGTTGCCTTAATGGAGATTAGTTTGGGAACTTGTTAAAAGCTATGATAGTAGTAATTTGTAGCCATGTGTATATATTTAACCTGTGTAAATTAACATGTTTCATTTAGTTTAATATAAAACCTCTCATGAACTGGTGGTCTGATTCCTGAATTTAGAGTTGCACTTTAAACATACCACTTAAAAATATAGGTTATGACAGTTGTTTAAAGTTTCCCTCTGGGATTTTTAAATAACTCAGCTTTACCAACTGCTCAGTCATAACAATTATTGACTTGGCCCAAAGGCAGATTTGGGAGGGCTGCCAGGAAGGTGCTCACCTGTAGGGCAGTAGCTGGTTCAAATGGTAGCTCAGCTAACCAATCCCCAGATAGGGAGAGATGACGGGTGGGCAGGTCAGACGTTAAGCGTCTGGTTTCCTGTCACGCAAGTGAAGAGAGAGAGAGTTACAGCCAGTGAATCCTGAGGAGAGAAACAGGAACAAAGGCCTCCCTCCGAAATTGTATTGCTGACTAGATTCAGGGATAGCAATAATTGGAAGAATTTTATTATTATCCAAGATACACAAGTGTTCCAGAATAAGATCAGTTTTACAGCAATGATTATGCTGGTCATTTAGATATTTTTAAAATAAACCTGCTTGTTGCTTAGTCATTAAACTTGTCTCACTGGGTGTTCACCTTTCAGAAGATGATAGAAATAGGTGTGTGAGGTTACACTCCCCAATCTGCACAGGAAGAGGTTTTCCTAATCACAACCCCCCATTGTACGAACTAGATGTTGATCAGTAAAGGTGCACTCTTGAGCATAAGGGACATGGGACCCGCTTGTAAGTGAGTCCGGCAATCCTGATGGACCTGTGACACCTTTGAGCAATTCCGTCCCCATGTGTGACAATTTCCCTGGCCTTGAACATTCATCTGGAATGGGCTGGGTTAGAGTTGCCTCATTACTAGCGTAGCTATGTTGAATTTGACTGCTAGGCGTGCACTGGGCTAGAAAGGTAGCCAGTGAGCTCAGTGCCTCCGGATTTTCTGTCCCTGCTCACCCATGTTACCTCATGATAAATGGTGGCAAGGTCAATCACTGAGTGCCACAGATACAGTGAAGGCACTACCAGCCAACTCTGCCAATCCTTGACTGTTGTGCTTGCCAAACAGCTCAAATCTTCATCCTGTATACGCAGGAGAATAGGAGTACTGTACAGGTGAAGTTTTGTTGGGAGCAGGAGTCGGGTTGGGAGACTGTCAGTGATTATTTTGAAGAGTGCAGTGACAGTATGTAAGGATAGGGATGGAAGAAAGAAAAGCTTGCATTTATATAATGCCTTTCATGACAGGATCTCCCAAAACACTTCACAGCCAATGAAGTGCTTTTGAAATGTAGTCACTGCTGTAATGCAGCAGCCAAGTTGTGCATAGCAAGCTCCCACAAACAGCAATATGATAATGCCTAGATAATCTGTACTGGTGTCATTGGTTGGGGAATAAACTTTGACCAGGGCGAACTCCCCTGCTCTTCTTTGAACAGTTGCTACGGGATCTTTTATGTCCACCTGAGAGGGCATACGGGGCCTCGGTTTAACATCTCAGCTGAAAGATGATGCCTTCAATAATGCAACACTCCCTCGGTACTGAACTGGAAGTATCAGCTTGAATTTTTGTCCTTGGGTGTCTGGAGTGGGATTTGAATCTGTAACCTCCTGACTTGAGAGATGAGAGTGCCACCCATTAAACTACAGCTGACTCTTATTGTAATGCTTCAAGGAACAAAGCACTTAGTTAAAGCAATCACATAATGCCCTCGAAACACATTACACTATCCAATGAAAGCAATGAGGCTCCCTCGCCTTCAGAAGTAGATGTGTGGATTCCAATTAATACTGACAGATTGGGGTGTCAAGGAACAGCTCAGAGCTTTTAGCTGAGACTCAGCAGCAAGGCTTTGCATTTGAAATGTATTTTTCAGCAATTCTTGCAATGACCTCAGCTTGTCCCTGCCTGGATCATTTAAAATATTCATAACTTGCCTGATGTCTAAAGCTTCATATTCTCTTTTTTTTTATCTCTGGTAGCCTTGTGCCTCTCAGATATCACAATCCAGGTCATTAGATGAGGAATAAACTAGTAAGGGTTTACTAACGGAACAATCGTAATAGGTCATAACCAGAGTCTTAACTGATCGGATTCAGTAATAATTCTACTCAGTAGATCAGCTTTAAATCATGTGGAGGACAATCTTGAGCAGACTTTTCCATGGACTGATAGTCTATTACAATTAACTAGTGTTCCTATCTTATCACCCATTAAAATTTCAAAACCCGACTGACATCAGCAAATTTCATACAGGTGGGCATTCGAACCTACCTTCCTAGCCCAGATGGTAAACTCACACCTAAAGGACACTGAGCTAGTGGGCGGGGGTGAGATTGCAGACCCAGGATGAATGAGAAAACCTTTTCCTGCTAGTGGGGTGTCTTGGACAAGGAGATGTCACAGTTAAATTAGAGCAAGTTCAGTCAGGTGTAAAGATGGGAAAGTGTGATAGAAGTGTGGAACTCTCACCAAGAGCAGTAGATTCTAATTAAATTGACCATTTTAAATCTGAGATACATAGAGTTTGTTTTTAGTAAGGGTGGTGATACAGGTCAGCCATGATCTCATTGAATGGCAGAACAGGCTTGAAGGACAGAATGGCTTGTTCCTGTTCCTGGTTCCAGACACTGAATCCACCTAAACCTCTAATACTGCAGATGCTGTTAATCTGAAATAGAAACATAGAAAAATAGGAGCAGGAGTAGATCATTCAGCCCTTCGAGCCTGCTCCGCCATTCAATATGATCATGCCTGATCCTCTATCTCAACGCCATACTCTTCCTCTCTCCCCACACCTCGACGTCTTTAGAGTCTAGGAAATTATTTCCTTAAATATATTCACTGACTTGGCCCCCACAGCCTTCTGTGGTAGAGAATTCCATTGGTTCGCCACCCTCTGAGTGAAAAAATTTCTCCTCATCTCAGTCCTAATTGGTCTACCCCGTCCTGAGGCTGTGACCCCTTGTTCTAGACCCCCCCCTGCCAGAGGAAACATCATCCCTGCATCCAGTCTGTCCAGCCCTGTTAGAATTTTATACGTTTCAATGAGATCCCCTCTCATTCTTCTAAACTCCAGTGAATACAGGGCCTAGTCGGCCCAATCTCTCCTCATACAACAATCCTGCCATCCCAGGAATCTGTCTGGTGAACCTTCGCCGCACTCCCTCTATGGCAAGTATATCATTTCTTATGCAAGGAGACCAAAACTGCACACAATACTCCAGGCGTGGTCTCACCAAGACCCTGTACAGCTGCAGTAAGACATCCTTGCTCCTGTACTCAAGTCCTCTCGCAATGAAGGCCAACATACCATTTGCCTTCTTAACTGCTTGCTGTACCTGCATGCTTGCTTTCAATGATTGGTGTACAAGGACACCCAGGTCCCTTTGTACATCAACATTTCCCAATCTATCACCATTTAAGTAATACTCTGCCATTCTGTTTTTCCTACCAAAGTGGATAACTTCACACTTATCCACATTATACTGCATCTGCCATGTATTTGCCCACTCACTCAACTCATCTAAATCGCCTTGAAGCCTCTTAACATCCTCCTCACCACTCACATTCCCAACTAGTTTTGTGTCATCAGCAAACTTGGAAATATTACATTTGGTTACCTCATCCAAATCATTGATATATATTGTGATTAGCTGGGGTCCAAGGAATAATTCCTGTGGTACTCCACTAGTCACCCCCTGCCATCCCAAAAAAGACCCATTTATTCCTACCCTCTGTTTCCTGTCTGCTAACCAATTCTCAATCCATTCCAATATATTACACTCAATCATATGTGCTTTAATTTTACACACTAACCTCTTGTGTGGGACTTTATCAAAAGTTTTCTGAAAATCCAAATACACCACATCCACTGGTTCTCCCTTATCTATTCTGCTAGTTAAGTCCTCAAAAAACTCCTGTAGGATTGTCAAACATGATTTCCCTTTCATAAATCCATGTTGACTTTGTCTAATCCCATTGATATTTTCTAAGTGCCCTGTTATCACATCCTTTATAGTGTACTCTAGCATTTTCCTACTACTGATATTAGGCTAACCAGTCTGTAATTCGCTGTTTCCTCCCCCCCATCTTTTTTAAATAGTGAGCTTACATTTGCCATCCTTCAATCTGCTGGGACTGTTCCAGAACCTACAGAATTTAGGAAGATGACAACCAATGTATCCACTATTTCCATGGCCATCTCCTTTAGTACCCTGGGTTGTAGATTATCGGGCCCTGGGGATTTATTGGCTTTCAGTCCCATTAATTTCTTCAGCACTGTTTTTATAGAAATGCTAATTGGATCCAGAATTGGTTGAATGGCAGGAAGCAGAGGGTGATAGTTGAGAGGTGTTTTTGTCCAGTGGGGTTCCACAGGGATCGGTGCTGGGTCCCTTGCTGTTTGTGGTATATATAAATGATTTAGACTTGAATGTAGGAGGGTTGATCAGCAAGTTTGCGGATGACACGAAAATTGATGGGGTGGTAAATAGTGAGGAGGGTAGCCTTAGATTACAGGACGGTATAGACGGGCTGGTCAAATGGGCTGATCAGTGGCAAATGGAATTTAATCCGGATAAGTGTGAGGTGATGCACTTGCGCAGGACAAACAAGGCAAGGAAATACACGATGAATGGTAGGACCCTAGGAAGTACCGAGGATCAGTGGGACCTTGGTGTGCATGTCCACCGGTCCCTTAAGGTAGCGGGACAGGTAGATAAGGTGGTTAAGAAGGCATATGGGATACTTGCCTTTATTAGCCGAGGCATAGAATATAAGAGCAGGGAGGTTATGCTGGAACATATAGGCAGCATTATAGGAAGGATGTAATTGCACTAGAGAGAGTGCAGATGAGATTTGCCAGGATGTTGCCTGTTTTTGCCAGGATGCTGCCTGGAGAGTTTTAGTTATGAGGAGAGGTTGGATAGACTGGGGTTATTTTCCCTGGAGCAGAGGAGATTGAGAGGGGACATGTTTGAGGTGTATAAAATTATGGGGAGCATAGATAGGGTAGACAGGAAGGAACATTTCCCCTTGGTGGAGGGATCAATAACCAGGGGGCATAGATTTAAGGTAAGAGGCAGGAGGTTTAGAGGGGATGTGAGGAAGATTTTTTCACCCAGAGGGTGGTGGGAATCTGGAACTCACTACCTGAAAGGGTGGTAGAGGCAGAAAACCTTCATAACATTTAAGAAGTATTTGGATATGCACTTGCGATGCCATGGCATACAAGGCTATGGGCCTAGTGCTGGACAATGGGATTAGAATAGTTAGGTACTTGTTTGACTGGTGCAGGCTCGATGGGCCGCAGGGCCTTTTTCTGTGCTGTAGACCTCTATGACTCTAATACATTCTGAAGGGGAAGGGTGAACAGCCAGAGATTGTGGTCCATATTGGTGCCAACGACAAAGGTAAGAGGGATGAGGTCCTGCAAGCAGAATATAGGGAGCTAGGAAATAAATTAAAAAGCAGGACCTCAAAGTTAGTAATCTCAGGATTACTCCCAATGCCACGTGCTAATGAGATCAGGAATAGGAGAATAGACCAGATGAATGCATGACTGGAGAGATGGTATGGGGAGGGAGGGATTTAGATTCCTGAAGCATTGGGACTGATTCTGGGGAAGATGGGATCTGTACCAGCTGGATGGGCTGCACCCCAGCGGGCCTGGGACCAATATCCTTGCAGGGGTATTCACAGGTACTGTGGGGGAGGGTTTAAACTAGAGTGGCAGAGGGATGGGAACCTGTGTGGTGAGACAAAAGAGAGGGAAACAAAGATAGGAATGAAAGACAGAAAAGTAAAAGTGGAAGGCAGAGGAAACAAGGGCTTGCAGCAAATAGGGCCATAGTACAAAAAAAGATGTGTAACAATGTTAAAAAGACAAGTCTAAAGGCACTGTATCTGAATGCACGGAGCATTCGCAATAAGGTAGATGAATTAACAGCGCAAACAGATGTAAACGGCTACGATATGATTGCGATTACAGAGACATGGCTGCAAAGTGACCAAGGCTGGGAACTGAATATCCAAGGGTACTCGATATCTAGGGCAGACAGGCAGAAAGGAAAAGGAGGTGGGGTAGTGTTGTTAGTTAAGGATGAAATCAGTGCGATAACGAGAGAGGGTATTGGCTCAGAAAATCTAGATGTAGAGTCAGTCTGGGTGGAGCTAAGAAGCATCAAGGGGCAGAAAACATTAGTGGGAGTTGTCTGTAGCCTCCAAACAGTAATGATAAGGTAGGGGATGGCATTAAAAGGGAAATTAGAGATGCATGTAACAAGGGTGCTACAGTGATCATGGGTGACTTTAATTTACACATAGACTGGGCAAACCTGTCTGTTCCCCTCACTATTGAGTCTCCTACCACAATTGCTGTTCCTTTATTTTTCCTCCCCCTCCCTGTGCAGCTGAGCCACTCACAGTGCCATGAGCGTGGCTGCACTCCCCAGAGGAACTGTCTCACCATTTTCCAACACAGAAAAACAGTTCTTGAGCGAGATGCACCCTGGGGATTTCCTGACTACCTGCCTGACACCTTTCTTCTGACTGATGGTCACCCATTCCCTCTCAGTCTGCACTTCCGTAAGCTGTGGGTGACCACGTCTAAAAACGTGCTATCCATGAAACACTCAGCCTCGCGGATGCACCTCAGAGCCTCCAGCTGCCGCTCAAACTCCGAAACTCGGGGCTCAAGTAGCTGCAGTTGGTGGCACTTGCTGCACACGTGGTCGGTCAGAGCGCAAGGAGCGTCTAGGACTTCCCACATGTTGCAGGCGGTACATAACACAGGACTGAGCTGCCCTGCTATGCCTCTAGTTGAAAAAAAACCCTTTAAGTTAAGAACAGTAAAAAAAAAGTTAAATTATTTATGTATTTTAAATAAAAACTAGAGCGCTTACCTTTCCTTAGCTTAATCTATTTTAAACTGGAGAAAAACACCTCTACTCACCAATCAGCTCTCACCTTTGTGCTGACATCACTTTTTGAAGCTGCCCCACACCCACGCTGGTTCTGATCTCTCCGCTGCTCTCTCGTGCTGTCTTATGATGTCACTCTTCTTATTTTCAACAAGAACTGACTGCAGGACACTCTTCCCAGACTGCTTCACCGCGATGCTGACTGCAGGACACTCTTCCCAGACTGCTTCACCGCGATACTGACTGCAGGACACTCTTCCCAGATTTCCCAGTCTTGCAGCCGCTCTGTGAAATAAAAACCGAAAATGTTGGAAATATTCTGGTCTGATAGCATCTATGGAGAGAGACTCAAGAGTTAACACTTCAGATCTATAACCTGTTCTCATGAAAGGTCATCGACCTGAAACATGGACTCTGTTTTCCTCTTTCCACAGATGCTGCCAGACCAGCTGAGCATTTTCTGTTTGTATTCCACTTAACTTTCTGTTATTCATCTCTCTCCCATGATTCACCCCACTGGATGGCAGTCTATGCCATTGGATTATCAATGCAGGTTTGAAGAATTTGCTTAATATGTGTTTAGATTACTGTTTCTAAGTGTATGATGCTCTGTAACAAAATTAGGTATAAGAGGAAACTGGTGAACTGTTTGACTTTGGAAAACCTCACAGCCAGCTCCAATTCTGTCGTTACCTATTTTCCACATTTGTCGGTTTTCTATCACGAGTTACTGCACAGAGATTGGGGACAGGATAGTACAGGAGCGGCCGGCGGTGCAGTGGGGGGGTTGTGTGTGGAAACAACAGCTCATCCCCCCGGAAGCGGTCGGCATGGAGCTGACCCGCTCAATGCCCCGCAGCCGTAAAGCACTCTGGGACATCTAACTGGGCAGCCCGTGGGACTCAGAACATAAGACATAGGAGCAGAAGTAGGCCATTCAGCCCACCAAGCTTGCTCCGCCATTCAATGAGATCATGGCTGATCTGATAATCCTCAACTCCACTTTCCTGCCTTTTCCCCATTACCCTTGATTCCCTTACTGATTAAAAATCTGTCTATCTCAGCCTTGAATATACTTAACGACCCAGCCTCGACAGCCCTCTGCGGTAAAGAATTCCACAGATTCACTACCCTCAGAGAGAAGAAATTCCTCCTCATCTCTGTATTAAATGGGCAGCCCCTTACTCTGAGATTATGTCCTCTGGTCCTAGACTCCCCCACAAAGGGAAACAACCTCTCAGCATCTACCCTGTCAAGCCCCCTAAGAACCTTATATGTTTCCATAAGGTCGCCTCTCATTCTTCTAAACTCCAATGAGTGCAGGCCCAACCTACTCAACCTCTCCTCATAAGAAAATCTCTCCATGCCCAGGATCAACCTAGTGACCTTCTCTGGACTGCCTCCAATGCCAGTATATCTTTCCTTAGATAAGGGGACCAAAACTATTCACATTATTCTAGGTGTGGTCTAACTAGTGTCTTGTGTAGTTTTAGCAAGACTTCCTTATTTTTATACTCCATTCCCTTTGAAATTAAGGCCAACATTCCACTTGCCTTCCCTATTACCTGCTGAACTTGTATGTTAGCTTTTTGCGATTCTGTACAAGGACTCCCAAAACCCTCTGTGCTGTAGCTTTCTGCAGTCTTTCAACATTTAAATAATGTTCAGCTCCTCTATTCTTCCTGCCAAAGTGCATAACCTCACATTTTCCCACCCCTCATTGGGGAGGAAGTCCCACCCTCAGGAGCTGCCAGCCAATCGAATTGGCCGGCTGCTCCATCGGTCCCAACAATGCCAAGAGCACGTTAGTGGGCGCAGTCAGGATGCCAACGGGAAAGCAAATGGAGGCGCACGGATGCACGGAGACAGGTAAATTCAGGGTCTCGGGCAGGGAGGGTTTGAGGGGGTTGGGAGGATGGGGTGGTGGGGTGCGTGTGGAGGTGGTAGATTTAAGGCAGCAGGTGGGTAGGACGAAAGTGGGGATTCTGTTTTAGGGAGGCCTCCCCCCTTCCTCCCCACCCACCCACCCCCCCTCGCCCCGATCTGCAAAGGGCAGCCCCCAAATATAGAACCCCCCCCCCTTTCCTTCCTGCCCTTTGAAGAATTTGTTTTAAAAGTCAGCTGCCCACCTCCACCCGACTGCCCACGCTAATATTTTATGGCGTGGGCAGTATATTATCAGGGTCACTTGGCTTGGTAACAAGCCTAATTTACCTTTAGTTGCTTATTTAAATATTGCAGTTGTGCTGCCAAATTTGACGCCACCCCCTGTATGATGGGGGGGGGGGGTGAATTCGGGGATGGGTAGGAAGGTGGTGGGGTGGGCACCTGCCCTATTTTACATGCCCCACCCATCCACCCACCCCACTGCCGAAAACATGCCCGTCGGGAGCATGTAAAATGCAGTCCCAGGAGTGGAAACCCCGGCCAGTTTATATGTTCTTCTAGTATGCTGATTAATAATATTGATTGTTGACAGGGTGGATGTGCAAAGGATGTTTCCTCTTGTGGGAGAATCTAGAACCAGAGTTAACTGTTTAAAAATAAGGTGTTGCCTATTTAAGACAGAGATGAGGAGAAATTTTTTCTGTGAGGGTGGTAAGTCTTTGGAACTCTCTTGCTCAAAAAGGCGGCGGAAGCAGAATCTTTGAATATTTTTAAGGCAGAGGTAGATAGGTTCCTGGTAATCAAGGGGGTGAGAGGTTATCGGGGGCTAGGCAGAAATGTGGGGCTGAGGTTACAGTCAGACCAGCCGTGATCTTATTGAATGGCAGAGCAGGCTCAAGGGGCCGAGTGGCCTACTCCTGCTCCTAATTCGTATGTTCGTATGTCCTCACTGCTGCTCCGTATATTCCCTGTACCAGAGAAGATGATGGTGTGTTTTGTCCTTATTTGTAATGATCTGCCAGAGTGCTTCGGAGGGCAGTTAAGAGTTAACCTGCTCCTCGTTCTGCTTTGGATCGACCACTGGAAGGCGCAGATGAGCTGCTGGAGAGTGACTCTTTCTTACTCTCCCCTGGCCCTGATCTTCCTCTTGCAGGAGAAGTGCCAAGTCTGCATTAAAAGCCATTCCAGGTTCGAATTGCTCAGAAACAGAAGCTGGGACTAATAGACTGTGATCCATTTTGAATTAACAATTATCAAAAAACATGTTACATAGGGAGTTAGTCTAGAAACTACTTATCAAAACATGAACGTGCTAGCAAAACAAAACTTTAAAATACCATAGGACTTGTTGTTTCTGTCAATCCTGTTCCCCAATCTCTGACAATTATTTTGCTGCCTGGTTTTCCCAACATCTGATATACTTTGAAGAAATTGGTTAAGCAGGATTGCAATTTTTAAACTTTATCTGCTGAAATTAGATTTCCTAGAAGAGAGAGTTTGCTGGGATCTGTTTCCTTCTCTGTTGAAAGTTCTGATTCCGGAATAGAAATGCTGATTGTTTTCTCTCCCTCTCTCTCTCTCTCTCTCTCGCTGCTTCTTGCTATCCCTTTCCCTGTCTCTTGCCCTCCCTCTCCCTTTCTTTCTCCCTTTCATTCTGACTCATTCTCTTCCCCCGCTGCTCCCCACTCCCCTCCCCTCCCTGGTGCCCCCTCCCAATGCCTTCCTTCCCCCAGCCTAGCCAAAATCAACTCATTGAATTGACTGAGGCTGAAACTGAGGGCAGAGGCAGAGTCAATCATGATTTTCATAAGGGAATTACATCATTATCTGAAAAGAAAAAAATTGCAGAGCTGGGAAGAAAAGACAGGCGAGTGGCACTAGGTGAATAGTTCCTTCAGAGACAGAGGGCTGAATAACCTCCTTCTGTGCTGTAACCATTCAATGATTTCCTGTCAGATTGACTTCAACAATTGGGAACAGTCTTGAATGTAACCAAAGCACTTGGTGCAAAGTCTCCACACCAGAGCATGGAAATTTGAAGAACTACATCTTCAGATTGCCATGGAAAAGCACTATTACAGGAAAGAACATGCAGCAGGAGCCCCTGTTATTGAACGATGACCTGTGAATCCCCCACTGCATCTGACAATCCCTTACTCGAATCGGACTGTATTCTCATCTGCAGACTCAAAACAGATGAGCAATAGATGTGAATGCTGACCAGGAGCCAACATATGTCTGGGAGCACCAGGGCGATGGGTGAATGGGACTTGATGCCAGTTAGGATATGAGCAGCAGAGTTTTGGATGAGCTTAAGTTTATGGCAGGTGCAAGACGGGAGACCAGCCAGCATGTGTTGGAATAGTCGAGTCTGGAGGTAACAAAGACATGGATGAGGTTTACAGCAGCTGAGTTGGGGATGGAGATGGGGCAATGTTACAGAGATGGATATAGTAGAATGCAGTGCCCTTTGGTTCCAAGGCACTGGGAAGCTCGGGTTTTCTGCTACGAACATGATGGCAATTTTCTCTTCATCTGTTTGCCTTGTTCCTTTCACAGGAGGATAAACTCAATGCGTTGATGAAAGCGGCAGGAGTTACAGTGGAGCCCTTCTGGCCAGGCTTGTTTGCAAAGGTATTGCACTCAATAGTTAACTAACTTACTTATCAATCTGTAGAGATTTGCCCCATTTAAACCTAACTCAGCTGGGGTTCTCCACTTCCCCCATGGGGGAAGGGAGCCCCATTCAAATCAACTAAATTCACTGCAGATAAAAGTCAAGAACTGTGTCAGTAAAGTATTTTGAGGAGTTCATCATTTGCCACAGAATTTATCTGTAAGAAATGTTCTGCCCCT
Source organism: Cetorhinus maximus (assembly GCF_964194155.1). Classification (NCBI taxonomy): domain Eukaryota; kingdom Metazoa; phylum Chordata; class Chondrichthyes; order Lamniformes; family Cetorhinidae; genus Cetorhinus; species Cetorhinus maximus. Next base: position 2,630,926 of record NC_135891.1, on the reverse strand, counting down.
TTTTAATCCATTACCATTTTTAAAAAAAAACCATGGTGGTGATTTTGGAGGACCTTAGTGCTGGACACTGAGAGCAGAATCAAGTTTGAGACCTGACAGGCCATGTGTGAAGGCTTGAGTCTGTACTGAGGACACGTGTGAGGGTTTGAGTCTGTACTGAAAGCGTGTGTGAAGATTTGAGTCTGTACTGAGGGCACGTGTGACGGTTTGGATCTACTGAGTGTGTGTGTGAGGTTTTGAGTCTGTACTGAGTGTGTGTGTGAAGGGGTTTGAGTCTGTTTTGAGAGCATGTGTGAGGGTTTAAGTCTGTACTGAAAGCGTGTGTGAGGGTTTGAGTTGGTACTGAGGTTTTGAGTCTGTACTGAGGGCACATGTGAGAGTTTGAGTCTACTGAGAGCGTGTGTGAGGTTTTGAGTCTGTACTGAGATCATATGTGAGGGCTTGAATCTGTACTGTGTGTGTAAGGGTTTGAGTGCAGGTTTGCATCTGCTGAGTGTGTGTATATGAGGGTTTGAGTCTGTGCTGAGTGTGAGGGTTTGAGTTGTGCTGAGATCATGTGTGAGGGTTTGAGTCTACTGTGTGTGTGATGGTTTGAGTCTGTACTAAGGGTGCGTGCGAGGGTTTGACCGTACTGAAAGTGTATGAGGGTTTGACTCTACTGAGATCATGTGTGAGGGTTTGAGTCTGTACTGACATCATGTGTGATGATTTGAGTCTGGACTGAGTGTGTGAGAGAGAGAGTTTGAGTTTCTACTGAGAGCATGTGTGAGGGTTTGAGTCTGTACTGAGAGTGTGTGTGAGAGTTTGAGTCTGTACTGAGAGTGTGTGTGAGGATTTGAGTCTGTACTGAGAGTGTGTGTGAGGATTTGAGTCTGTACTGAGAGTGTGTGTGAGGATTTGAGTCTGTACTGAGAGTGTGTGTGAGGATTTGAGTCTGTACTGAGAGTGTGTGTGAGGATTTGAGTCTGTACTGAGTGTGTGTGTGAGGGTTTGAGTCTGTACTGAGTGTGTGAGAGAGAGAGTTTGAGTTTGTACTGAGAGCGTGTGTGAGGGTTTGAGTCTCTGCTAAGAGCGCGTGTGAGGATTTGAGTCTGTACTGAGAGCGTGTGTGAGGGTTTGAGTCTCTGCTAAGAGCGCAAGTGAGGATTTGAGTCTGTACTGAGAGCATGTGTGAGGATTTGAGTCTGTACTGAGATCATGTGTGAGAGTTTGTGTCTTTACTGAGAACACTGACTGTTGGAGGGGTGATAATGAGTAATGAGCTTGGTGTCAAATAGAACACTGGTTGTCTGCTTCAACCTGCAATAGAGGCCAGCGAGAGGCATAGAAATGGTGGCAAAGTTTGTAATGGCTCCAATCTTCCCAATGTTTAGCTGGATGAACTTGCAGCTTAACTCAGACTAGTTGTTGAACATGCAGTAAGACACACAGAGGCAGTGGAGATGTTAAAAGAGCAGGTGATGGGGTATGTGGGAAATAAGAGCAGGAGTAGGTCATTCGGCCCCTCAAGCCTGAACAACCATTCAATTAGATTATGGCTGATCTTCTATCTCAATGCCATTTTTCCGCACTATCCCCGTGTTCTTTGATGTCTTTACTACCTAGAAATCGATCGATCTCTGTCTTCCATATACTCAATGATTGAGCCTCCAAAGCCCGCTGGGGTAGAGAATTCCAAAGATTTACCATCCTCTGAATGAAGAAATTCCTCCACATCTCAGTACTAAATAGCCTACCTCTTATTCTGAGGTTGTGTCCCTGGTTTTAGACCCCACCAGACAGGGGCAACATCTTTCCTGCATCTACTCTGTCAAGCCCTGTAAGAATTTTGTATTTTTCAGTGATATAACCTCTCATTCTTCCAAAAACTACAGAATATGGGCCCAGTCTCCTCAATCTTTCCTCATAGGACAATCCCACCATCCCAGGAATCAGTCTGGTGAACCTTTGTTGCACTGTCTCTTTGGCAAGTCTATCCTTCCTGAAGTAAGGGGACTAAAACTGTACACAATACGCCAGGTGTGGTCTCACCAACACTCTTCACAATTGCAGCTTTACTCCTGTACTCAAATCCTCTTGCATTAAAAGCCAGTATACAATTTGCCTTCTTAATTGCTTGTTGTACCTGCATGTTAGCTTTCAATGACTAATAATCAAGAACACCCAGGGTCTCTTTGGACATTAACACTTCCCAATCTCTCGCAATTTAAAAAATACTCTACATTTACGTTTTCTTAACCAAAATGGGTAAAGTTATATTCCATCTGCCATGTTTTTCCCACTCACTTAGCCTGCCTAAATCACCTTGAAGCCTCTTTGGATCCATCTCACAACTCACATCCCCACCTAGGTTTGTGTCATCAACAAACTTGGAAATATTACATTTGGTCCCCACATCTAGATCATTGATATAGATTGTGAGTATCCGGGGCCCAAGCACTGATCCCTGCTCTACCCCACTAGTCACAGTCTACCAACATGAGAATGACCTGTTTATTCCTACCCTCTGTTCTTTGCCCATGAACCAATTCTCAATCCATGCCAGTACATTACCCCAGTCCCAGGTGCTCTAGTTTTGTTTACTAACCTTTTGCGTGGGACTTTTCAAAAGCCTTCTGAAAATTCAAGTACACCACATCCACTAGTTCCCCCTTGTGAGGAGGATGCAAGGAGTCTTTCAGGGGTCTTGGACACGCTATGTGAGTGGGAAAGAACATGGTAGATGGAATATAATGTGAATAAGTGCGAAGTTATCCACTTTGGTAGAAAAAAACAGAAAGGCAGAGCATTTCTTAAATGGGGAGATGTTGGGAAGTGTTGATGTCCAAAGGGACCTGGGTGTCCTTGTTCATGGGGCACTAAAAGTTAGCATACAGGTGCAGCAAGCAATTAGGAAGGCAAATGATATGTTGACCTTCATCGCAAGGGGATTTGAGTACAGGAGTGAAGATGTCTTTCTGCAATTGTATAGAGCCTTGGTGAGACCGCACCTGGAGTATTGTGTACAGTTTTGGCCTCCTTATCTAAGGGAGGATTTGCTTTCCATAGAGGGAGTGCAAAGGAGGTTCACCAGACTAAACCCTGGGGTAGCAGGATTGTCATATGAGATTGAGGAGTCTGGGCCTGTATTCTCTAGAGTTTTGAAGAATGAGAGGTGATCTCATTGAAACTTACAAAGTTTTTATAGGCGTGACAGGGTAGATGTGGATAGGATGTTTCCCCTGGCTGGTGAGTCTAAAACCAGGGGACTCAGACTCAGAATAAGGGGCAGGTCATTTAAGATTGAAATGAGGTGGAATTTCTTCACTCAGGGTGATGAATCTTTGGAATTCTCTATCCCAGAGGACTATGGAAGCTCAGTCATTGAGCATGTTCAAGACAGAAACCAGTAGATTTCTGGATACTAATGATATCAATGGAAATGGGGATAGTAAGGAAAAATGGTTTATGAGGTAGAAGATCAGCGGTGATTTGTTGAATGGTAGAGCAGGCCCAACAGGCTGAATGGCCTACTCTTCCTATTTTCTATATTCCTATGTTCCTATGCTGATTGTTACATTCTCAAAAAACTCCCAACAGGTTTGTCAAAGGTGGTTTCCCTTTCATTAATTCATGTTGACCTGCCCAATCATATCATGATTTCTAAGTATTCAGTTATCATATCCTTTATAGTAGATTCTAGCATTTTCCCGACTACTGATCATCTTCATGCTTGCTTACTTCACATCAAAGCTGACCCTATATAAGAACATAAGAACTAGGAGCGGGAGTAGGCAATTCAACCCCTCAAGCCTGCCCCGCCATTCATTACGATCATGGCTGATCTCATTTTGGCCTCAACTCCAATTTCCCGCCCTCTCCCCATAACCTTTCAACCCATTACTAATTAAAAACCTGTCTATCTCCTCCTTAAATTTATTCAGCATCCCGGCATCCACTGCACTCTGAGGTAGTGAATTCCACAGATTCACAACCCTTTGAGAAAAGTGATTCCTCCTCATCTCTGATTTAAATCTACCACCCCTTAGCCTAAAACTATGGCCTCTCGTTCTAGAATGCCCCACAAGGGGAAACACCTGCTTCATGTCTACTTGGTCTATCCCCTTTAGCATCTTCTATACCTCAATGAAATCTCCTCTCATCCTTCTAAACTCTAGCGAGTATAGGCCTAAACTGCTCAATCTCTCCTCATAAGACAAGCCCCACATCTCTGGAATCAATCTAGTGAACCTCCTCTGAACCGCCTCCAGTGTAACTACATCCTTCCTCAAGTAAGGGGGCCAAAACTGTGCACAGTACTCCAGGTGCAGCTTCACCAATGCCTTGTACAGTTGCAACAACACTTCCCTATTTTTATACTCTATTCCTTTAGCAATAAATGCCAAAATTCCATTTGCCTTCCTTATTACCTGCTGTACCTGTATACTAGCTTTCAGCGATTCATACACGAGGACACCCAGATCCATCTGCACTGAAGCATTTGAAGTTTCTCTCCATTTAAATAATAAGTCGCCTTTTTATTCTTCCGACCAAAATGGATAACCTCACACTTATCCATGTTAAACTCCATCTGCCAAATATTGGCCCATTCACCTAACCTGTCCATACCCATTTGTAAATTTCTTATTTCTTCATTGCAACAGCAGTTGATATCACCAAAGGGCAGCATGTGGATGAGGTAGAAGAGCAGGCCAAGGACAAATCCTGGAGGGGGCCCCAGATGTGTAGGGTGCAGGAAAGAGGAGCTATTGAAGGAGACGCTGTGGCTGCAATTGGACAGGTAAGAGTGGAGCCAAGCACAGCCAGCCCACCTGAGCTGGACATCAGAAGAAGCATTGGAGGAAAGTGGCGTGGTCAATCATCTCAAATACTTATGTTGCCCAGAGGCCAAGGATACACGTTAAAAAACCTAAGATGGTTCCTTGGGCCAATATCTTTCAGGAGGTTCCCTTATGAATTGTTTATAGTTCAGAGGGGGTAACAGTTGCTGCCTCCATATTCCAAAAAGATATAAAGTCTTTGAAGAAGGTGCAAGATACCAGAGCTGAGAGCTTATGACTATCAGGCAAGACTCAGCAAGTCCTGGGGTTCTTTTCTGTGAAATGAGAAGGCTGGGTGTTAGCCTGATAGACATTTTTCAACTTTGGAAGAGGTTTTGAAGACATGGGGAAGATGTTTCCACTTGTGAGGGAGAAGAGAACTAGTATAAGGTAGTAACTAAGAAAACCAATAGGAAATTAAGGACCCACTTTGCTCAGAGAATGGTGAGAATGTGGAACTCACTACTGCAAGGAGTGGTTAAGGTGAATAACAGATACATTTAGGGGGAAGCTAGATAAATGTACAAGTAAGAAAGGAATTGAAGGATTAGTGAAAGGGTGAGATGAAGACGGATGAGAGGAGGTTCCTGTGGGGCATAATCACTAACATGGACCCTTTGGGCTGAATGGCTTGTACTTGTGCTGTAGATTTTATGTAAGACTTCAAAGGTACCTGGAGGTCATAACAAATGACAGATTCCCTGTAGGTCAGATGGAGCAGTGCTGCAGAGGATTCTGAGTGAGCGAGCTTGTGCAGTCTCCTTGATTCAAGATGAAATCCCATCTGGTCAGAATTGATTTAATTGAATCTTATGCTTCCATCTTACCCACAGGCCCTGAGCAACGTGAACATTGGCAGCCTGATCTGTAACATTGGTGCTGGGGGTGCTTTACCCCTGAGTGCTTCCACTCCTAGTGGAACAGCTGCAGCTGGGGGAGCTCCTGCAGGTGCTGATGGTAAGTCATGGGCAATTAAGGATGGGCAACAAATGCTGGCCTTAGCAGCAATGCCTACATGCCATGAAATAATTTGAAAAAAAATATAATTTGTGAAAACATTTAGATTAATTTACTGCATAGAAATGTTAACTTTGAGAACAGCAGTGGCTCAATGGGTAGCCCTCTCTCACATGAGGAAGTCACGAGTTCAAGTCCCACTCCAGAGACATGACCAGAAAATACAATGAACTGCAGAAGGAGCCTTGTAATGTCAGAGAGTCAATAGCACTATTTTGGAGAGAGTGGGAAAGTTCTCCTCTGTCTAATATTTATCACCAAACCAACATCACTGAAAAAGATTATTTGGTCATTACCACATGATGTTTGTGGGAACTTGGTGTGTGCAAATTAGCTACTGCATTTCCCGACATTTTAACAGTGATGATACTTGAAAAGTTCTTCATTGGCTTTAAAGTGCTTTAGGGCCTACTGAAGTTGTAAAAGGCACGATATAAAGGCAAGTTCTTTCTTTACAATAGCCAATCATTGAATCCTCCCTGTGAAGTACCACAAGCCGGAACACCCACCAGCATCAGGCACTAAGCCGGTCTTAAAATGCAAATGAGAATCCAGCCATGTTAATTCAGAAGTGGGCAGGGTGTACAATAGGCAGGGCCCACCCAGTTACAGCTGGAAACCCAGGCGAGGAGGAACCCAGACATCAGTTTCCAAGGGACCAGGAGGAATTGAAGTGTCTCACTAGGTACTGATGCCACACTGGGTTCCCCTTACTTCCCCCACCTCCTCAATAAACAAACCCCTGTCACCCCCAGACCTACTGTTTTATGGTCGGCCTAGCTGCCTCAGGATGACCGTTTCTCCCTCTGCAGCATATGGTGATGAGGTCCCGGCCCTGTCTGTGTTTTCAACACACTGTACTATAGTCAAGATCAAAATCTCTCCCTTGGTGTGCTCACTCCAGAGACACTCAGTTCAAACATCATTGCCAGTGACCAAAGAGAATAGTTAGCAATGGAGGCACTGGTGGGTACTGTACCTCTGCTTTCAAGAGGAAGCTGGACTAGTTCCTGACCAGAGCAGGCAAAAGATAAAAACATACTTAAGAACATATGAAATTGGAGCTGGAAAAGGCCATTCAGCCCCTTGAGCCTGTGCCGTTCAATAAGATCATGGTGGATCTGTATCAACTCCATTTTTCTGCACCATCCCCATATCCTGTAATTCTTTAGTGTTCCCAATCTATCCATCTCTGTCTTAAATATACTCAACAACTGAGCATCCGCAACCCTCTGGGGTATAGAATCCCAAAGATTCACAGCCCTCTGACTGAAGAATTTTCCCCTTATCTCAGTCTCAAAGCATCTTTATGGCTTACACGTTTGACCTCCTGGACTAGTTTCAATGGCTTGAGGGGGTCAGTGAGGAATTTTGTCCCTTATTGGCCCTGAGTTTTTCTTGCCCTTGCCAAGGGGATCAGATGTCTGATGGGAAGTGGTTAATGGGAGAGTCTAGTCACAAAGCTGCAGCCAACGTGAAGGGTGGAGCAAATACCATGGACCAGCTGCTCTTGCCTATCTCCTTGCCTATCGGTGTTTGCATGCTCGTATGAAACATGGCTCAGCAACCTGGTTACTGCTTCTAAAGTTAACCCTCTGTCTCATCCCAAAGTTAACTGTCTGTTTCATCCTAACAGCTGAAGAGAAGAAAGCTGAGGTTAAGGAAGAATCGGACGAGTCCGATGAAGACATGGGCTTTGGGCTGTTCGATGATTAGTCTGTGCAGTCCGAGCAAGAAGGTTTATTGAAGAGCTTCCTATCAACAGCAAGAATGACCCCCAGAACCCGCGCCAACCCAAAGCTCACAAAATGGATGGAGAAGATGGCAGGAGACACATTCAATCACTTCCTGGATAACTCAATGTTTGGTTGGATTTAATGCTTCTTTTAACCAAATCCCTTTGTTAGCAGGCAGTCTGGGTTCCCAATTGTGACCCATCCTACATTTGATTAGACCCTGTACTGGGGACAATGAGCATGCTCCCTGTAGCAATCATGCTACATACCAACACTGGCCCAAGTTGCTTTTCGCTGAGATTTGGGGGTCGTATCTTCCTGTTCCTGCATGCGTCCTTTGCACTTTTGACCTGCATTCTCTAGTATCAGCTTCCTCAGAACCAGTGAAATAGCTTCCTCCCTTGTGAAATGATGCTGGAGGCTGGGACACTGGAGATTTTAGATTGATAGTGGGGCAGGTTTTGAGGTGGGTGGTGGAAGCAGAGACAGCACACTGCAACCCCAGCCCTCCACACTCACCCCTGAAATGCACTATTCGGAAGTAGGAGAAATTACTGCAGCATAAACTTGCACCATTTTATTATAAATAACTTAAGCTTGAACTTAAATATAGTTTTATTTTTTAATATATTAAATTAATTTAAAATAGTGATTTAAGATGGCTGTTGCAAAATAGTCCATGTCTGTCCATTTAGAAATGTTGCACTGTGAATGCCTATTTTATGCATCATATTGAACTGTAGACTTGCACCTACAATAAGAGAGCGAGGGAGTCTAGACATGACATGTTAGAGCTTTGTGTTCTTTTGTTGAATGTTGCACTCACAAACTTAAATTCACTGTGGTTTGTCTTTGCTTCTTAACAGGGCATTGTTGCCAGTTTAAGTATTTTGCAGGAGACGCTGCCAGATTTTACTAAGCTCCAGTACAGACCATCTCTTTGCAACACATGCGCTGAACTTTGCTGCACTTTATCCCCACCCCTCCACCCCCAGTTAACTATTCAAGGAGTTGAGCCCTTTGAAAAATAATTCCATGAAATAGTGAGTATCCCCCTTTAAAGGGTGAAAATTATTTTTTCCATACATAATGGACTAAAGTTTCAATACACTGGTTAAAGAAACAACTGTAATATTTTGGATTGTGTTTGTATCCTCCTGTATGTAGCAATTATGTCCAAACAGTTGTTCAAATGATGTGGTTGAAAATGTTTGTTATCCTGTAACACAGCTGAGTGTGGTAATAAAGGCCGCAATGTCTTCAGACAAGTCTTGCTTTTGGTCTCAGTGAAAGATGAAATCAGTGGTCCTGTGTAACATTTTTTATCGGTAGGGGAAGTAGTTTCATGTTGTTAATATTGTTTACTGGGTTTGGAGGGACTGTCAATCAGCTAGTTTCAGCAGGCCTTTCAACAACAACTTGCATTTGCATATCTCCTCTATGTGGTAAAGCATCCCATAGCACCTCACAAGAGCGATTATCAGACAGCATTTGAAATTGAGTCACTGAAGCAAATAATGGCCCAGATTTTTCAGTCAGGGACAAAGAAATGGTATTCAGTGCTGACCTTGTAGAAAGCTGCCCACAAATATCCAATAATCTGTGTGGCATGGATTTAATTTAAATCTAGACACAGTTTAAATCTGGCACTATGTCAAGGGGAAATAGAGATTACATTTCAGGTTAGTGACCTTTCACCAATACAACACGGAGAGGAGGGAATGAAAATTGGAAAGCAATGGACACAAGGCAAAGGGGTGATGAGGGCTCAAACTGAGAGGGAAGATTAAGTTGTAGAGTCATTGTGCACAGGAGGCCACTCATGCCTGGACCGATCTGGTAGAGCCCTGCAATATAGTCCACAGATGTTGTCACGCATCGTCGTCGCCTGCTGTGCCCTTCACAACCTGGCACTGCAAAAAGAGGAGATGCAGGAGCTGCAGGCCTCCTCCAATGAGGAGAATGTCGACAGGGATGAGGGTGAGGAGGCTGTTGAAGGTGAGGCTGACGGCAATGAGGCCATCACACTGGCCAGACGAGGCAGGTATGCTTGAGGGGTTCTTATAGCTGCTGGATTTGTGGAGGATGATGACGACATGCAATGAGGAGATACCATAGATCTTCACATGGCATCTATGAACATTTGACTCCAATCTGGCTGATGGCAGCACAGATACCCTCTGTGATAAGGCTCCTGTCATGGAGATGCAATGGATGCCCATATTCCCCACCTTCCAAGAGGATGATGACAACATGCAGTAGGGTCAGTCCATAGATCCTCACATACCTTATATGAATCAAAAAGAAAAATCGCTGGAAAAACTCAGCAGGTCTGACAGTATCTGTGGAGAGGAAGACAGAGTTAACGTTTCGAGTCTGTATGACCCTTCTTCAGAGCTAAAGAGAAAGAGTAATGTGGTGAAATATAAGCTGTTTAAGGGGGGGTGGGACAGGTGGAGCTGGGTAGAGGGCCAGTGATAGGTGGAGGCAAAGGCGAGATTGCCAAAGATGTCATAAACAAATCTCTCCTTTGCCTCCACCTATCACTGGCCCTCTATCCAGCTCCAACTGTCCCACCCCCCTTAAACAGCTTATATTTCAGCACATTTCTATTTCTCTTTCCTCGGACTCGAAACGTTAACTCTGTCTTCCTCTCCGCAGATGCTGTCAGACCTGCTCAGTTTTTCCAGCTATTTTTGTTTTTGTTTCAGATTTCCAGCATTTGCAGTATTTTGCTTTTACCTTATATGAATGCCTGACTCCTGTCTGGCTGATGGCACCTCACTTGAGCTCTGTGAACAAGGTCAATGGAGATGCAGTGGGGAAACTTTAACTTCTCCTGCCCCTATGGCATCCTTTGTGAGCTGAACCCTTCAGGACCACCCTGTCACCGGACACAGATGCTGATGAGATGGGGGTCCAGCCTCACCTCAAAGGTGCTGGGAGTACACAGAGGGAGAATGACGGAACTCTGTGCCACAAGCCCAGGACTCTCCCGACATCCACAGCAGAGGTGGAGGCAGCCTGCTGACTGCTACGCCCTGTCTGTGATGATCTTGATGGGAGGGGATGGGTGACACAAGCCTGCGTTAGGGGCTCTTTTTTAAAATTCATTTATGGGATATGGGCTTCACTGGCTCGGCCAGCATTTATTTCCCATCACAAATTGCCCTTGAGAAGGTGGTGGTGAGCTGCCTTCTTGAACCGCTGCAGTCCATGTGGTGTAGGTACACCCACAGTGCTGTTAGGGAGGGAGCTCCAGGATTTTGAACCAGTGACAGTGAAGGAACGGCGATATATTTCCAAGTCAGGGTGGTGAGTGACTTGGAGGGGAATTTCCAGGCGGTGGTGTTCCCATGTATCTGCTGCCCTTGTCCTTCTAGATGGTGGTGGTCGTGGGTTTGGGAGGTACTGTCAAAGGAGCCTTGGTGAATCCCTGCAGTGCATCTTGCAGATGGTACACACTGCTGCTACTGTTTCTTGGTGGTGGAGGGAGTGAATGTTTGTGGATGTGGCGCCAATCAAGCAGACTGCTTTGTCCTGGATGGTGTCAAGCTTCTTGAGTGTTGTTAAAGCTACACTCATCCAGGCAAGTGGAGAGTATCCCATCACACTCCTGACTTTTGCCTTGTAGATTGTTGACACATTTTGGGGAGTCAGGAGTTACAAATGGTGCTGTGTGACAGTGGCACCCTTCTCAGCCTGTGGATCTGGAGCTGCTTGGGTCAGAGGAAGAGGGAATTTGGATGGGCCGGACACTCCCAGAGTCACCTGGGTGGAAAGCCCCTGGATGTGCACCTGCTGATCATCCTCCCTATGGTTGCCCAAGGGACCTTGGCTGAGTCCTTGAGGAGGAGAGGAAGCTGCAGTGAGATCGAGCTATCCCGCATCCCTCCTCCGTTGACACTGCTGGAGGCCCACTAGGGCACCAGCGATGGAGTTCAGCCCTTGCAGCAGTGCAGGGCCAATATCCTAGACTACGTTGTCCATGACGGCCGACACCCTATCAGTGTTGACCTTGGTGCGTTGGCATGGCAGCGCTATCACCTCAGACTGAAGGCAGACGGACTCCTCTGTTGTACCTTGCAATCTGAGGAGTGCAGTGGACATCCCTTCCTGATGTTGCCGAGCTTGCCTTTGCCCCGACTCAGCAATGTTCTGGCCTCCAGCAGTCCTCCGAGTGCCAGGAACCTGGGAGGTCCCTGCTGCTGCCTGCTGTGGATCAGACAGTGCGATGTGTCCACCAGATTGTGATCCCAGAGACTAATGTAGGACTAGGTCCCACCGAGGTGTGTGTCTCTGCACTGGTGGCGGGTGTGGGTGAGCGCTGTGACGGGTCTTCAACGAGGGTTTCAACAGATTCCTCTTTTAAGGTGTCTTCAGGGCATGAGTCGAGGATCTGGGCCGTAGACCCCCTCAGTTTCTCAGGTGTGCCTGCGAAAGCAAGGAGAGATAATTAGTGCATGGCAGTGGCCACATCACTCACAGCATGGTCTGATGGATGTTATGCTGCTGGATCCTCACTTGGTAGAGCACACCGACCTCACTGTCAGCACAGGATTGGTCCAGATCTTCGCTGGCCAGCTGTCTTGACTCTATTTTCAAAGTCTGTGAGGACCATGATGTTGGGCATTCCTCCACCAATCTGCGCCCTCTCCCTCTTGTGTGCCAGCTTGTCCTGCATGAATAGAGATGTTGAGAGTGTAAGCAGGATGGTTGCCAGGCCAGATAATAAGTATGCCTGGCATGTGTGGGTGGTGAGTGGTGCCATGGATGGGATGAGGACATGATCCACAGGGCAGATGAAGGTGTGTGTGAGAGATAGCGAATGACAATGTCGCTTGTACTGGCAGTGAGTGAGGAGTGCGATAGATTTGTGAGTTTGAGAGTGATGAGAAGAGTGATTTAACCTTGTGCATCAAAGGAGATCATTCATCCTCTTTCAGCACTGGGTGGCTGCCCTCTTTTGCAGGATATTGGCATTGACAGTGCTGCCACCGCCTCCCAAGCCGGATTGGTGATGCTGCCCCTCCTGCGGCCAGTGCGGGCGTAGAGGGCATCATGGTGGGCCTCCATGGCATCCAAAAGGCATTCCAGGGACATGTCACTGAATTGGGGGCTACAGTTTTCTTGCCTTTTGGGGCCATGTCTTCAATGCAGCAGTCCTGGGCTGGAAGCACTGAGAGGTGTGCACACAGATGCACTTTAAATATGGCGCCCAGTGTGAGGAAGTGGCGAGGTGATGGTGTGATGGCTAAATCCACCATCGAAACAGCGTGTTTCCCGGGAATGCATGATTAATGAAGAGGGGTTGAGACTATAAGGAGAGAAGAGCCATCATTGCGGCCGGCGAGAGAATGTTCTTTCTCTTGACCGCTACCGCACTTATGGTGGAATTTCCCAGATTTGCACTAAGTCTATATTGCATCTCCCTATCACTAATGCCAAAGTGCATCACCTCTCACTCCTCTGTATTAAATTCTGTCTGCCACTTGTCTACCCATTCTACTAGCCTGTCCATTTCCTGTTGCAGTTGATTGGTCATCCTCACTGTCAGACACACCTGAAAGTTTGGAATCATCGGCACCTTTTGAAATTTTACTCAGTACTCCGATATCCACGAAACCTATATTTTTTTTTAAAAACAATGTACTGACCCTAGGGGAACACCACTATTTACCATCCCCCAATCTGGAAAATAATCATTTACCACAACTCACTATTTTTATCCTTAAGCCAATTTTTTTCATCCAAGCTGATTCTGATCCTCCTATTCCATGAGTCTTAAAGTGATTTTGGACCAATTGGAGAGAGGAAACCAGAGGAAGTGAAACTAAAGGAAGTATTTGTCAAAAAGAGAAATGAAAGAAATTATTTATAAGAGAGAGAAAGGAAGTCGGTTGCGTTTAAGTAAAGAACGGAAATGAATGAATGCTGCCAAGATAAAGCCAAGCTGTTCTTTATGGGGTATTCACAATGGCCCAGCCGCTGTTGGACATTGTTACTAAGATGTGATTAATCTTGGGATGTCTTCTGCCTCATGGGGCTCTTTCTCAAGTGCTGACTAATATCAGGATTTTAAAAATAGATGAGATTTGCTGATAGGAAATAAAAATGTGAGACATATGAAATAGGAGCAGGAGCTTGAGCAGCCCCTCAAGCCGGCAGTCCATGTGGTGTAGGTACAGCCACAGTGCTGTTAGGGAGGGAGTTCCAGGATTTTGACCCAGCATCAGGAACAGCGATATATTTCCAAGTCAGGATGGTGGGTCAGGTGTGTGGCTTGGAGGGGAACTTGCAGGTGGTGGTGTTCCCATCTATCTGCTGCCCTTGTCCTTCTTGGTCACGGGTTTGGAAGGTGTTGTCGAAGTAAAGTAGCCTTGACAAGTTGCTGCAGTGCATCTTGTAGATGGTACACACACTGCTGCCAGTGTGCATCAGTGGTGGAGGAAGTGAATGTTTGTGGATGGGGGCCTGTCAAGCTGGGCTGCTTTGTCCTGGACGGTGTCAAGATTCTTGATGTTGTGGGAGCTACACTCATCCAGGCAAGTGGGGAGTATCCCATCACACTCCTGACTTGTGCCTTGTAGGTGGTAGACAGGCTTTGGGGTGTCAGGAGGTGAGTTGCTCTACTTTTCTGCCCTTGTCTCCCTAATAGTTCAAAAATCTATCTTTCTCAGCCATGGGATTTTTTATGTCCACTTCAGAGAGCAGTCAAAGCCGTGATTGAATGTCTTGTTCGAAAGATGGCTTCTCCAACAGTGCAGCACTCCCTCAGTGCTATGCTGGGTGTGTCAGCTTGGATTTGATACTCAAGTCTCTAGATTGGAGCTTGCTTACTTTGTTAACACCCTATTGTTCACACCTTCTTATCATATCCCTCAATGGCTTTGTGAGAGGATTGCAGGTTCAAGCCCAACTCCAGAGGCTTGAGCACAACATCTTCAGTGACACTTCCCAGTGCAGTACTGAGGGCGCGCTGTGTGAGGAGCAACTATTTTCAACTATTTAGGGGGAACTTAAAATGTAGATAGAGATAAACTAATTCCACTAGCTGTGGAGTGTAGGAATAGGAAATGTAGTGTAAAAATTCAAGCCAGATCTTTGAGGAGTGAAATTAGGAATTACTTCTACACAAAGGGTGGTAGAAGTTTGGAACTCTCTTCCACAAACAGCAGTTGAAACTGGATTAATTGTTAATTTTAAACCTGAGGTTGATAGTTTTTTGTTAACCGAGGGTATTAAGGCATATGGGATAAATGTTGGTATATGGAGTTCAGTTGCAGGTCAGCCATGATCTCACTGAAGGCTTGGCAGGCTGGTGGTCTCCTCCTCTTCCAATGTTCCTGATAAACATTGTCTTTCACTGATTCATAATGAAACATAAGAACATAAGAACTAGGAGCAGGAGTAGGCAATTCAGCCCCTCGAGCCTGCCCCGCCATTCAATACGATCATGGCTGATCTCATTTTGGCCTCAACTCCAATTTCCCGCCCTCTCCCCATAACCTTTCAACCCATTACTAATTAAAAATCTGTCTATCTCTTCCTTAAATTTATTCAGCGTCCTGGCATACACTGCACTCTGAGGTAGTGAATTCCACAGATTCACGACCCTTTGAGAAAAGTAATTCCTCCTCATCTCTGATTTAAATCTACCACCCCTTAGCCTAAAACTATGGCCTCATTCTAGAATTTCCCACAAGGGGAAACATGCGCTCCACGTCTACTTTATCTACCCCCTTTAGCATCTTACACACCTCAATTAGTTCTCCTCTCATCCTTCTAAACTCTAGCGAGTATAGGCCTAAACTGCTCAATCTCTCCTCATAAGACAAGCCCCGCATCTCTGGAATCAATCTAGTGAACCTCCTCTGAACTGCCTCCAATGTAACTACATCCTTCCTCAAGTAAGGGAACCAAAACTGTGCACAGTACTCCAGGTGCAGCTTCACCAATGCCTTGTACAGTTGCAACAACACTTCCCAATTTTTATACTCTATTCCTTTAGCAATAAATGCCAAAATTCCATTTGCCTTCCTTATTACCTGCTGTTACCTGTATACTAGCTTTCAGCGATTCATACACGAGGACACCCAGATCCATCTGCACTGAAGCATTCTGAAGTTTCTCTCCATTTATATAATAAGTCACCTTTTTATTCTTCCGACCAAAATGGATAACCTCACACTTTATCCACTTTGAACTCCATCTGCCAAATATTGGCCCATTCACCTAACTTGTCTATATCCATTTGTAAATTTCTTATTTCTTCATTGCAACAGCAGTTGATATCACCAAAGGGCAGCATGTGGATGAGGTAGAAGAGCAGGCCAAGGACAGATCCTGGAGGGGGCCCCAGATGTGTAGGGTGCAGAAAGAGGAGCTATTGAAGGAGACGCTGTGGCTGCAATTGGACAGGTAAGAGTGGAGCCAAGCACAGCCAGCCCACCTGAGCTGGACATCAGCAGAAGCATTGGAGGAAGGTGGCGTGGTCAATCATCTCAAATACTTATGTTGCCCAGAGGCCAAGGATACACGTTAAAAAACCTAAGATAGTTCCTTGGACCAATATCTTTCAGGAGGTTCCCTCATGAATTGTTTATAGTTCAGAGGGGGTAACAGTTGCTGCCTCCATATTCCAAAAGGATATAAAGTCTTTGAAAAAGGTGCAAGATACCAGAGCTGAGAGCTTATGACTATCAGGCAAGACTCAGCAAGTCCTGGGGTTCTTTTCTGTGGAATGAGAAGCCTGGGTGTTAGCCTGATAGACATTTTTCAACTTTGGAAGAGGTTTTGAAGACATAGAGAAGATATTTCCACTTGTGAGGGAGAAGAGAACTAGTATAAGGTAGTAACTAAGAAAACCAATAGGAAATTAAGGAGCCACTTTGCTCAGAGAATGGTGAGAATGTGGAATTCACTACTGCAAGGAGTGGTTAAGGTGAATAACAGATACATTTAAGGGGAAGCTAGATAAATGTACAAGTAAGAAAGGAATTGAAAGATTAGTGAAAGGGTGAGATGAAGACGGATGAGAGGAGGTTCCTGTGGGGCATAATCACTAACGTGGACCCTTTGGGCTGAATGGCTTGTACTTGTGCTGTAGATTTTATGTAAGACTTCAAAGGTTCCTGGAGGTCATAACAAATGACAGATTCCCTGTAGGTCAGATGGAGCAGTGCTGCAGAGGATTCTGAGTGAGCGAGCTTGTGCAGTCTCCTTGATTCAAGATGAAATCCCATCTGGTCAGAATTGATTTAATTGAATTTTGTGCTTCCATCTTACCCACAGGCCCTGAGCAACGTGAACATTGGCAGCCTGATCTGTAACATTGGTGCTGGGGGTGCTTTACCCCTGGGTAGATCCCTCTGCACTGAAGCATTCTGAGGTTTCTCTCCATTTAAATAATGAATCGTCTTTTTATTCTTCCGACCAAAATGGATAACCTCAAACTTATCCATGTTAAACTCCATCTGCCAAATTTTGGCCCATTCATCTAACCTGTCCATATCCATTTGTAAATTTCTTATTTCTCCGTTGCAACTTACTTTCCCACCTATTTTGGTGTCAACTGAAAATTTAGCTATAGTGCCCTCTTTCCCTGAATCCAAGTCATTAATATAAATTGTAAATAGTTGGGGCCCAAGGACCGAACCCTGTGTCACCCCACTAGTGTCAGCTTGCCATCCAGAAAAAGACCCATTTATCCTGACTCTCTGCTTTCTGTTGGTTAATCAATCCTCTATCCAAGCTAATATATTACCCCTAACTCTGCGTGATCTTACCTTGTGTTGGGAGAGATACTAAATGAGTTCTTCTCATCAGTTTTCACCAAAGAGAAGGACTTAGCGGTCGATTTGTCTGGGGAAGAGTGTGTAGATAGCCTGGATCATGTTGAGATCAAAAAAGAGGAGGTGTTAGGCTTCTTGAAGAATTTTAAGGTGGATAAGTCCCCAGGGCCAGATGGGATCTACCCCAGAGTACTGAGGGAGGCAAGGGAGGAGATTGCTGGGGCCTTGACAGAAATCTTTGTATCCTCACTGACTAAGGGTGAGGTCCTAGAGGACTGGAGAATGGCCAATGTTGTTCCATTGTTTAAGAAAGGTAGCAGGGATAATCCAGGAAATTACAGGCCGGTGAGCCTTATGTCAGTGGTAGAGAAATTATTGGAGAAGATTCTTCATGACAGGATTTACTACCATTTGGAAGCAAATGGGCGTATTAGTGAGAGGCAGCATGGTTTTGTGAATGGGAGGTCGTGTCTCACTAACTTGATCGAGTTTTTTAAGGAAGTGACAAAGATGATCGACGATGGAAGGGCAATGGATATTATCTACATGGATTTCAGTAAGGCCTTTGACAAGGTCCCTCATGGCAGACTGGTACAGAAGGTAAAGTCGCAGGGGGTCAGAGGTGAGCTGGCAAGATGGATACAGAATTGGCTTGGTCATAGAAGACAGAGGGTAGCAGTGGAAGGGTGCTTTTCTGAATGGAGAGCTGTGACTAGTGGTGTTCCGCAGGGATCGGTGCTGGGACCTTTACTGTTTGTAGTATACATAAATGATTTGGAGGAAAATGTAACTGGGCTAATTAGTAAGTTTGCAGACAACACTAAGGTCGGAGGAGTTGCAGATAGTGAAGAGGATTGTCAAAGGATACAACGGGATATAGATCGGTTGGAAACTTGGGCAGAGAAATGGCAGATGGAGTTTAATCCGGACAAATGCGAGGTAATGCATTTTGGAAGGTCTAATACAGGTAGGAATTATACAGTAAATGGCAGAACCCTTAAGTGCATCGACGGGCAGAGGGATCTGGGTGTACAGGTCCACAGGTCACTGAAAGTGGCAACGCAGGTGGATAAGGTAGTCAGGAAGGCATATGGCATGCTTGCCTTCATCGGCAGGGGTATTGAGTATAAAAGCTGGGAAGTCATGCTGCAGCTGTATAGAACCTTGGTTATGCCACACTTGGAATATTGCATGCAATTCTGGTCGCCACATTACCAGAAGGATATGGAGGCATTGGAGAGGGTGCAGAGGAGGTTTACGAGGATGCTGTCTGGTCTGGAGGTTATTAGCTATGAGGAGAGGTTGGAGAAACTCGGATTGTTCTCACTAGAGCCACGGAGATTGAGGGGGCAACTTGATAGAAGTTTACAAAATTATGAGTTGCATGGACAGAGTAGATAGTCAGAAGCTTTTTCCCAGGGTGGAAGAGTCAATTACTAGGAGGCATAGATTTAAGGTGAGAGGAGAAAACTATAGAGGAGATGTGCAGGGCAAGTTTTTTACGCAGAGGGTAGAGAGTGTCTGGAATTCGCTGCCAGAGGAGGTGATGGAAGCAGGTACGATAGTGGTGTTTAAGAGGCAGCTTGACAAATACATGAATAGGATGGGAATAGAGGGATACAGACCCCGGAAGTGCAAAATGTTTTAGTTGACGGGCAATATGATCGGCGCAGGCTTGGAGGGCCGAAGGGCCTGTTCCTGTGCTGTACTTTTCTTTGTTCTTTGTTCTTTGTATTAATCTTTTGTGCGGCACCTTATCAAAGGCCTTCTGGAAGTCCAGATATATCTACATCTACAGGATCCCCATTATCCACTTTGCTTGTCACATCTTCAAAGAACTCTAGCAAATTAGTCAAACATGATTTACTCTTCATAAAACCATGCTGACTATGATGGATTGTATTTTGACTTTCCAAATGCCCCATTACTACTTCCTTAATAATGGATTCCAACAATTTCCCAATGACTGACGTTAAACTAACTGGTCTGTAGTTTCCTACTTTCTGCCTCCCCCCTTTTTGAATAAGGGTGTTATATTAGCATTTTTCCAATCCACTGGAACCTTTCCAGAATCCAGGGAATTTTGGAATGTTATAGCCAATGCATCCACTATCTCCGCTGCCACTTCCTTTAAGACCCTGGGATGTAGATCATCAGGTCCTGGGGACTTGTCACCCTTTAATCCCAATAGTTTGCTCAGTACTTTTTCTCTAGTGATGGTGATTATTCTAAGTTCCTCCTTCTCTATACCCTCTGCACTACCTGTTACTATTGGGGTGGTACTAGTGTCCTCCACCGTGAAAACTGAGGCAAAATATTGATTAAGCATCTCTGCCATTTCTGCGTTCCCCACTATTAACTCCCCAGTCTCGTCCTCCAAGGGACCAACATTCACTTCAGCTACTCTCTTTCCTTTTATATACTTGTAGAAGCTTTTGCCATCAGTTTTTACATTTTGCGCTAGTTTTCCTTCATAATTTACCTTTGCTCTTTTTATTATTTTTTAGTAACCCTTTGTTGATGTTTAAAAGTTTCCCAATCTTTCAGCCTACCACTGACCTTTGCAATTTGGTGTGCCTTAGATTTTGCCTTTAAGTTATCTTTAACTTCCTTGCTTAGCCATGGATGCTTTTTCCCGCTCTTACCATCTTTCTTCCTCTTTGGGATATATTTTACTTGGGAGGAAATGAATATCTCCTTAAATATCTGCCACTGTTCATCAACTGTCCTACCTTGTAGTCTTCCTGCCTAGTCCACTAGGGCCAAATCTGCCCTCACACCTATGGAGTTACCTTTGCTTAACTCCAGAACACTAGTGTGGGACTCAAGTTTCTCACTCTCAAACTGAACTTGAAATTCTAGCATGCCATGATCACTCTTCCCTAGAGGTTCCTTTTCTATGAGATCAATAATTAACCCCATCTCATTACACAAAACCAAATCCAGAATAGCCTGCTCCCTGGTTGGTTCCACAACATATTGTTCCAAGAAACAATCTCTAATACAATCTATGAACTCTCCCTCGAGGCTACCCTTACCAATTTGATTAGTCCAGTCTATATGCATATTAAAATCATCCATGATTATTGCCTTTCTTACATGCTCCCAGTATTTCCTGGTTTATACTGTGCCCTACTGCTGAACTACTGTTTGGGGGCCTATAGATTACTCCCACCAGGTACTTCTTTCCCTTGCTATTTCTTATTTCTACCCAGACTGACTCTATGTCTTGCTCTCCAGTGTCTATATCATTCCTCACTATAGCACTGATCTCTTCCTTCACTAACAAAGCTACACCACCTTCTTTCCCTTCCTGTCTATCCTTCCGAAACACTGAGTACCCTTGGATATTCAACTCCCAAATCTGTTCTCCCTGTAACCACGTCTCAGTAATCGCCACCAAACCACACCTATTCATCTCTATTTGCGCTGTCGACTCATTAGTTTTATTCCGAATGCTATGCGCATTCAGATACAAAGCCTTTAAGTTTGCCCTATTGTCAATTTTCCCTACTCTTATATGATTCTTTGGTACAATATGGCGTTCACACACTCTGTCCCTTCCTTTCGCTTTTTGGTAACAATCAGCCTTGTCACTAACCTGCACTCTTACCCTCTCCTTAAACTTTGATTTTTTATATTTCCATGCAACTGAACCCTCCCCCCCGCCACATACCCCTTTGTATTCTAGTCCTCAGGATGAAAAGGCCAGCATTTCATTAGCCTTTTTGATTATTTTCTGATCTTTAGGGGAAGTTTTCCAGTGAGCCCAAGAAATACTGCCTAAGTTTATTTTCCTACCCACTAAAGTTATACAAGTGATTACAGTATTAAACTATTAAACATGGGCCAGAAAGCAGGGCAGGAAAGAGAATTTCACATGATTATTTTCCCAGCTGTAGCTGCCTGACTGACAGCAGCAGTGCTAAAATATTACTCCTGTGTTTCTATACTTTAATCACTCGTGGTTGATGTTCTTTCAGCTCTTTATTTCCTTGCACAAGCATTTCTTGTAGAAAACGCACAGACACTAAAAGCTGAAAACAAGCTGCGCCTTCTCATGGCACTCCACTGTTATCCTGTTTATTTTGGGGACTCTGTAGCTCCAGGATAAAGAGAAGTTTGATTATTAATATTAATACTTAACTCCCCAGGATGGACAACACTCTGCACTTTTCGAGGAGTGACATTAAACTGAGGCTCCTCTCCCCCCGCCCACTCAGGTGGATGTAAAAGATCGCGTGGTCACTGTGGTAATTATAGTTTTATTAAGCGTGTAATATACCTTTAAGAATAATGCTTGTTAAAGAAGATCACATGATCTTTAGTACCCAATAGGAGAGTAGTGGGGGCTACCTCAGTAGTTCGTAGTCAGTAGTGTAGAGATAGAGTTTGAAGTTAAAGCACACGTGTAGTTGCTGCTGAGTACCTTGGTAAATAAACTCAAAGTTTCCACCCAAGAGGTGTCTGCTGGTCAACTCTATCAATAGTACCAACTCGGCCACCACTCACAACAAACTGGCAACAAGGATAAAACAAGTTTAACAGAAGAAATCAAGTGAAACAAAATCGGCACTGCACCTCACACAATAATTGTAAGTAGAAGCTCCATTAGAATCGAAGAAGTAATTCCCTGTCAGAATGCCGCAATTCAGAAGAATTGACCCTTTCAATCCAGCCATGGACAATTGGTCTTATTACAATGAATGCCTCGCGTTCTTTTTCCAAGCGAACAAGATTACAGGGGAAGAGGCGAACGATCCTCTCAAGTACATGTCGGAATAAAGACTATGGTTTGATTCGCAGTTTGACGGCACCCTGTGCCCCAGATTCGAAAAATGTTGATGAATTGGTGGACCCCGTGAAGGGTCATTATCAACCAAAGCCCTCAGTAACGATGTAATGGTTCAAGTTTAACTCAAGAAATAGAGCCCCGGGGGAGACAGTTGCTGCTATGTGGCAAGTTTGAAGCAGTTAACGGAACATTGTGAGTTTGGTACATCTGTACACAACATGCTCAGAGACCATTTAGTGTGCGGTGTGAATGAGAACACGATTCAGGAGAGATTATTGTCCGAAGCGAGTTTGGATTTCGAGAAGGCGCTAGAGATAGCGCTGGCCTTGGAAAGCACAGTAAGAGATTCAAAAGCCAGACAGGGCAGGCAAAATGGTGTCGTCCTCCACATCGGGTGGGAAACCCCAGCCAAAAAGGGCGCGAAAATGCAAGTCTCTGCTGAAAAGCGGGAAACAACCCCCGCTGGCTGGAAAATGAGAAAAAATGACTTAGCAGTGAAAACAGAGTAATTCCAATAGAGGTGGAAACAAGCAGTTTTATGATGTTTGGCAGTTTAAAAAAATCAAATGTTATTATTGTCACAGAAATGGACATGTAATGAGACAGTGCAAGGAAAGATTCAAGCAGGCTTTTACACAGAAGAAAAAACCTGTGAGATCTACAATGTAGAAGAGCCTGAAACAACAAATTCTGATATTTACTCATTGTTTAGTCTGAAGGTTGGAAAGACAGAACCAATATTTGTAACAGTGAATGTAAATGGCAGACCTGTTCAATGGAAGTGGACACAGGAGCTTCCACTACAGTAATTGGGGAACATACCTTCAGATATCTAAATAATGGGGACCATCAATTAAATTTAGGAGAAACAGCTACCCACTTAAAAACATACACAGGTGAAGACTTTCAATTCAGAGTCATAAGTAGAGTAACTGTCCATTTATGGAAGCCAACTGGCAAAGCTACCCTTGATGGTGGTAGCAGGCAAGGGGCGAAACCCCCTGGGGTGAAACTGGCTAAAGGAGATTAAGTTAGAATGATCTGAAATTTTCCAGTTGGGAGTAAGTGGGCTACCAGAGCTACTTAGAAAGTTCGCCACTGTCTTTAAGGATGAGCTGGAGAAAACCCAGAGCCTGCAGGCCAAGATTCATGTGGATCAGGAAGTAACCCCTTTCTTCATAAAGGTGCCATAAGTCCTGCGAGAGAAAGTCAACATTGAACTGAACAGACCAGAGAAACTGGGTGTTATACGAGCTGTTCAGTTCTCAGAATGGGAGGCACCCATAGTCCCTGTCCTTAAACCTGACCAAAGTGTCTGGATTTGTGGAGACTCCAAACTGATGGTTAATAAAGTAGCTAAGCTAAACAGGCACCCCACTCCAAAACTCGAAGACCTGTATGCCTAGCTGGCAGGAGGGACAACGTACACAAAGCTTGACATGAGTCATGTTTATCAACAACTGGAGTTCAAATATGCCTCCAGGGAATTTGTCACACTTAATACCCATATAGGATTGTACCAATGTACACGATCACTTATCAGTGTCTCCTCCGCCTGTGCCATCTTTCAGAGGACAATGGAAAGCTTACTGCAGGGACTGCCCCAGGTTGTAGTCTATTTAAACACTGTATTGGTGACAGGATTCACTGAAAAAGAGCATTTGGCAAACTTTGGGGGAGACGGTGGAATTGTAGTATTGTCACTGGACTGATAATCCAGAGACCCAGGGAAATGCTCTGGGGACCTGGGAGGTGGTGGAATTTGAATTCAATAAATATCTGGAAGTCTACTGATGACCATTGAAACCATTGTCATTTGCCATAAAAACCCATCTGGTTCACTAATGTCCTTTAGGGAAGGAAATCTGCCGTCCTTACCTGGTCTGGCCTACATGTCACTCCAGACCCACAGCAATGTGGTTGACTCTTAAAAATGCCCTCTGAACAAGGGTAATTAGGGATGGGCAATAAATGCTGGCCTAGCCAGCGATGCCCACATCCCATGAACGAATAAAAAAAACTTAGAAGTCTTAAAACGTTTCTTGCAAGCTGGAGTCCATTTAAAAAGAGAAAAGTGCGCGTTCCAAGCGCGAGGGAACTAATCTGTTTGGGTCACCAGGTAGATTCACAGGCACTTGCACCAAAGAACGCCTCAGAGCTCAAATCATTCCTAGAAATGATCAACTATTCTGGGTGGTTCTTAGCCAATCTGTCTACAGTGCTGACCCCCCCGCATTCTCTACTCAAAAAGAACTAACGTTGGTCTTGGGAGGCGCCCCAGAAAGAAGCTTTCATAAAGGTGAAACAATTGTTGCACTCGTCCAATCTATTAGTACATTATGACCAGACGAAAGAATTGGTGTTGATATATGACACATTCCCCTACGGAGTGGGAGCAGTGCTCTCCCATCGGATGGATGATGGCACGGAACGGCCTATAGGTTACGTATCAAGAACACTCACCACAGCGGAAAAGGGAGACTCGCAGATAGAGAAAGAAGACCTGTCCATCATCTTTGGTGTCAATAAACTTCACCAGTACGTACACGGCCGCCATTGTACAATTGTTTCAGACCACAAACCATTGCTAGGATTGTTCAGTAAGGACAAGGCTATACCACTCATAGCCTTGGCTTTAATCCTGGCAGCATACGAATACACTTTTGTACATAGGTCTGGCAATCAAATCGCAAACGCCGATGCACTTAGTCATTTGCCTTTACAAGAAATTATGAGCACGTCCCAGTTCCACAGGAACTTGTTTTATTATTAAATTCCTTAGATTCCTCAACGGTATATGCTCAACAAATCAGAGACTGGACAAGCCAGGACCCAGCCCTATCTCAAATATGAGAACAAATGCTTCAAGGTTGGTCACAGGCGCCCATACCTGATGTAATGAAACCGTACTTTAACAGAAGACATGATATTACCGGCCTGGCTGGCATCATATTGTGGGGAGCATGAGTGATAGTTCCTCCAAAGGGAAGGGAGCCACTTTTAGTTGAGCTACACAGTGCACATCCAGGAATATCCCGAATGAAGACCATAGCTCACAGCTATTTTTGTGGCCTGGGATGGATGGCGAAATAGAGAGTTTAGTGAAGAATTGTGTGCAATGTCAGCAACTGCAAAAGTTACCTTCAACAGCTCAGTTACACCCTTGGGAGTGGCCAGGAAGACCATGGGTGCGGTTACACATTGACTATGTGGGACTTTTCGTGGGAACAATGTTTCTGCTCATTATTGATGCTCACTCAAAATGGATGGACATATATGAGGTGTAGTCACTAATGTCTTCTGGTACAGTTGGGAAGCTGCGTCAAAGTTTTGCCATTAATGGATTACCAGAAGTGGTCATTTCTGATAACAGCTCGGGCATTTATGAGTGCTGAGTTTCAGCGGTTTATCAGCCTCAACGGTATCCCTCATGTAAAAGCTTCACCGTACCCACCCTTCCTCAAACAGACTGGCTGAAAGGGTGCTTCAAACGTTCAAGTCAGGCATGAAGAAGTTAAGTGGAGATTCCTTAGCAACCAAGCTAGCACGCTTTCTTTTCCATTATAGGACCACCCCTCACACAACAACACCTATGGAGTTACTGATGAAACACTGTCTCAGGACGAGATTGAGTTTAATAATGCCGAATTTAGAGGGGAAGGTGGAAAGGAGTCAGGGAAGTCAGAAAACTAGACACGACTGGCATAGCCGTGAGAGGAAATTTACCGTGGGAGAGACGGTATGTGTGAAGAACTTTGGAGAAGGACCAAAGTGGTTACTGGGTGAAATAAGTGCGGTGACTGGACCTCTATCTTACCACATGGAGGTGGGAGGCCAAGTCATACAGAGACATGTGGATCATCTAAGGAAGAGGGAAACAAATCACCAAGAACTGATTTCACCAGTGTTTCCAACCGGATCAGCATTTCTTGTTGAGAGAACATAATCCAGTACAGACATGATGTTCCTGTGAGAGTTGAGAATATAGAACTGCAGGTGCCCACCGAAGCAGCTGATGTTCAGGCAACTCCAGAAAAGGAAGTTCCTGATAAGGCATCTGAAATTGTAGAGGTGAGACACTCTACACGCATAAGGAAATCCCCAGAAAGACTGAATTTGTAAATTACTTACCCGTGTAAATATTTTGCTGTCTTGAGAAAATTGTAGTTGTAAATATAAAATGTATTTCAGAGTAAAAGGGGAGGGATGTGGTAATTATGGTTTTATTTAGTGTGTAATATACCTTTAAGAATAATGTTTATTAAGGAAGATCACATGATCTTTAATACCCAATAGGAGAGTAGCGCAGGCTATCTCTGTAGTTAGTAGTTAGTTTATAGAGATAGAGTTTGATGTGAAAGCACGCGTATAGTTGCTGCTGAGTACCTTGGTAAATAAATTTAAAGTTTCCACCTGAGAAGTGTCTGCTGGTCAACGCTATCAATAGTACCAATTCGGCCACCTGTCACAACAGTCACTATTTCAAAGAGCAGAGATGGGTCTCAGTCAATACTCAACCCTTAACCATTGCACTCATCTGACCTTTTGTTTATTTGTCATTTGTGGGACATTTCAGTGGCTAAACTTCAAAAGTAGTGGATCATTTGTCTATTTGGGTGTCCTCAGAATGTGAAAAGCTGCTAAACACATGCAAGCTTGTTCTTGCTGTGTTTCTTGCACTTGCCGGAAACTTCCCCGAAAGAGCAGAAAATAATCAGAAAGGCTAATGAAATGCTGGCCTTTTCATCCTGAGGACTAGAATACAAGGAGGTAGAAGTCATGTTTCAGCTATATAAAACCTTAGTCAGACCACAGCTGCAGTACTGTGAGCAGTTCAAGGCATTACACCTTAGGAAGGATATGTTGGCCTTGGAGGGAGTGAAACTTAGATTTACCAGAATAATACCTGAGCTGGAAGAGTTAAATTATGAAAAGAGATGACACAAACCAGGATTGTATTCTTTGGAATTTATAAGGTTAAGGGATGATTCGATCAAAGTTTTCAAGACCTGAGCAGGGACAGATAGGGGAGACAAAGAGAAACTATTTCTCCTGGTTGGGGAGTCCAGGACTAGGGGACATAATCTAAAAGTTAACGGCCGAGCTTTCATGAGTGAAATTAGGAAACATTTCTACAAAGGGTGATAGGAGTTTGGAACTCTTTTCCACAAATGACAATTGGTGTTGGATCAACTGTTAATTTTAAATCTGAGATTAATAAATTTGTGTTGGCCAAAGGTTTTCAGGGATATGGGGCAAAGGTGAGTATATGGAGTTAGGTCACAGATCAGCCGTGATTTCACTGAATGGCAGAACAGGCTCGAGGGGCAGAATGGCCTCCTCTTGTTCCTATGTTTCTGTGTTTCAGGTTAACTGTCAACCTTTTGTGGATATGTCTATAGGTTTGTATGTGATGAAAATGAATTTCACTGGAAAATGTTACTCACTCATTGATCCCGGAGAGTTACCCAGTTAGTAAATGCCTTTGAGTCAGATATGTGTGTGAGTGGAGTGAAGGATTTGAAAATTAAAGTCTACATTAAAACAGTAAACCACACTTCTAAAGTACTTCATTGGCTGTAAAGCACTTTGGGACAACCTGCGGTCATGAAAGGCACTACATAAATGCAAATTCTTTCCTTTTAGATTTTGATTGACTCTGAACATTTGATTGGCTAATTTGGTGGAAAGTTGCTTTGCAAAATGGATAAAACTGCTGCAAGTGTTTGTTTACAGTCAGATCTGGGCACCTGGTTAAATCCAAGAGGCTAAAATCATCCAGGGATTTGAACAGGAAGTTATCAAACTACTAAACATTGACCAGAAAAGGAGTTTGCTGAGCTATCTGCCCATCTGCAGCTGCCTGATTTTTCAAGAGACGGCACCAAAAAGTTATATCATTTCTTTACTCTCTGCTGAAAAAGGGAAGTGCGATTAATTGGACAGAACTGGTGGACGTTAGACAGGAACTGAATTACCCACCCATACACTGGTTTACTGTCTTCCCGGAAGTGTCTGTACTGGATCAGTTAGTCTGCAGATTAATGTTATAAAGTTCACATCCTTGTTCTGTCCCAGCGCTGGGGCTGTGAACACCCCTTGGATTAATTTTGGGCCCAGAGTAGAAATCGATGCACTTTCCAAACCTGCCAGACAGCTGAATGTGTGACTGGAGTATCTCAGAGCTGCTTGTAATGACGATTACTGGAGATCTGTAATCGCTGGGTTGTCTCTACTCTTCAGGTAATGGAAGATTTAAAAGAAAAAGTTGTTATGGAAAAGTGAAAGAATTCAAACTTGGCAGACAGCCTACTCACAGCCAGCTCTCCCATCTCAACTCTGAATTCTGTTTTCTGAAGATTTCAGTGAGTACGCATCTATGTATATATCATTGGGTCAATTATAGCAGCGTGTACACATGTGTGCATCTGTGTGTGTGAATCTGAGTGAGTATGTGTGCCTGTGAGTGAGTGTGTCAGTGCGTGTGTGTCTGTGTGTGTGTGAGTGAGTGAGTGTGTCAGTGTGTGTGTCAGTATGTGTGTCTGTGAGTGAGTGAGTGTGTCAGTGTATGTGTCAGTGTGTGTCTGTGTGTGTGCGTGTGTGTGAGTAAGTGTGCCGATGTGAATGTATCTGTGTGTGTGTGAGTGTGGTGAGTGTGTCTGTGTGTGAGTGAGTATATGTGTGTGTGTGTGTGCGTGTGTTGGAGTGTATGCGTGTGTGTGTATGTGAGTGAGCGAGTGTGCCTATGTGAGTGTGTATTTGTGAGAGTGGTAAGTGTGTTTGTGAGTGAGTGTGTCTGTGTGTGTTGGAGTATGTGTGTGTGTTTGTTTGAGTGTGCGTACAGGTGAGTGTGTTTGAATCTGTGTGAGTGAATGTTTGTGAGTGTGAGTATGAGATTGCATGTCATTGAGTGAGTGTGTATCTGTGAGTGAATGTGTCTGTATTTGTGAGAGATTGTGAGTGGGAGATCCAGGTCCAAAATCGAGTATTTATTTCACTTCTCTTGCATTGATGAAACCGAGGTAAAGAAATGTTTACACCAAGAGCAATATTTCCATAATTCATAATACAAGCTCATTGGTGGGCGTAGCAGTTGTGGGTGGGGGCGCTGGCATGCTGGTGATGAGAGATAAACTTGAGGAGTAGTCCCATTCTCAATGCCTGCTCCATAACATCCATTACTCTTGGCCTGAGCAACAGCACAGATATTACAACTGGCCTCAGTTCCCCTGGGTCAGGGTGAGGTTCATCTCCTGCACTGCAGGAATTCACCAGGCCTCTTCAGGCAGCACCTTCCAAACCCATGACCACTACCATCTAGAAGGACAAGGACAGCAGATACATGGGAACACCACCACCTGGAAGTTCCCCTCCAAGTCACTCACCATCCTGACTTGGAAATATATCGGCCGTTCCTTCACTGTCACTGGGTCAAAATCCTGGAACTCTCTCCCTAACAGCACTGTGGGTGTACCTACACCACATGGACTGTAGCGGTTCAAGAAGGCAGCTCACCACCACCTTCTCAAGGGCAACTAGGGATGGGCAATAAATGCTGGCCCAGCCAGCGAAATCCACATTCCGTGGATGAATTTTTAAAAAAATCTCCTCATCATTATCTCATGGTCCAGAATTCTACATCCCACGGGCGGCCACACTCCTCACTCAAACAGGCATAAAATCTTGCGAGACGACACCGGGCAAGCATCCCAATGTCATCGCGCACTTGCACGGAATTTCGCTTGGTGGGTGCACACATAAGTCAGAAGAGCTCCCGCCGACAACTAAGTGGGCAATTAAGCTCATTAACGGCCGAATTGTAAGCGATTTTTTGTGGCTTGTCCAACCTTACAGTTGGCGGACGGGCCGATTGGCCAGGCGGCCTTTACATTGTTGATCAAACCTCATCCAAGGGCGGGATGAAATCTCCGTTAGGATTTCAAATAAAAATAAATATCTGGGGATTGTTTATTTTAATGAGGTATGTTTTCAGCCTCTTGATTGTACTGCATGGACATTTTTTTTGCTTTCTGTGCTTTCTTTTATGGTTGGGAGGTCTGCAGCTCCCTGGGGCATCTGTCTGCCTTCAGGGAGCTCACTGAAAGTGCTCACCAGCAGCCGCAGTGATGTCGGCACTCGCCCTCTCCCCACCCCCACTGGCAGTGCTGAGCCTTTCTCAGGGAACTTTTCATGCTGGCTGCCCATTAATTAGCCAGTCGGCATGAAATTGCATTTGGGGGCCGATCGCGGTCAGGGGCCCATTTCCTGTCCGCTCCCGGACCCGCCAATCACACGCCCGATGAGCGCAAAATTCAGACCGTGGTTACTGTGGGGGTGGGTGTGGACATGAGGCATGAAACTGGATCAGCGATGGCTATTGAATCTAGAGTTAGGCAGGTAGAAATAAAATAGCCACAATAAAGGGTTAATCAAATGGGACTGCCATTGGTTTATCTTTGTGCTAATTTAAAGTTAGTCGGAGAGTGTCCCAATTAAATAATTAAGCAGCAAGCTTTTGTGAGTTTAAAAAGAACTGTTATTTATTATCACAGAATTACCCCAAAATGACAAAATGTTTCACTCACTTATCCAACACATTCTCTCTCACATACAAAGATTAGATACAAATGAAGGTGAATACTGCTACAGCTTATAGTTATCTCAGTCTCTTTTGTGGCAATCCTATAATTTCTTAGATGCAGTTGATGCTTTGTAGTTGAAGTGAAGGTCTTGTAAAGGATTATCAGCAGGTTGTGAGGTCTCTTGTAGTCGAATTTCAAGGAGGTTGATTCTCAGGTGAACTTTAACTGGAACAGTTTGGGGGAGTCTTTTTCTGTTTGAATCTCCCACTTTCAAGGTATTTGCTGTTAATTACCTTGGCTCACAGATAATTCAATGGCTTTTGGTGGAACTCTGTCGGCTCGCACCTTCTTGCTGATTTAAGCAGGCAACCAAAATGTGACTTGCACAGGTTTGAGGTTTTTTTTCTAAACAAAGGGTGGAGTGTTTGTCACACATCCTGTGTTGTTGTTTTGACACCTTGAGAGTTTGAGACAGTCATTGTCTTTGTGTTTGAGTGATCCATTCAGCTGATAATACGCTTCTGAATTAGTTTCAGGAAAAGGTATTGACTCAACATCAGTCTGGAAGGTTCCTTTTGTTCCCTCTTGAGACAGGGGAGTGGCTTCAATCCACATAAGAAGTCAGGTGTCCCTCGGAGAGCCATCTTTTGAAGTCTTTTGTTCAGTTTTTAAAAATGTTAAGTATTGACAAAGTCATAACACACTGGAACATAGTGTGAATGTTTGTGTGAGCAGAGTACCACCCTGTAAATTATTTGTCTTTTATCTTCATGAAGAAACAGGAAATGTGTGGCATAATCGTCATTGTGGTTCAGTGTCTGTAAGAGTTCAGGGTTGATAAAGAGCCGTATGCATTGAGTGACCAGATGCCCCGGTTTTGCCGGGACAGTCCTGGTTTCTCGTTAAATATCCCACTTTGTTGTTAAAAGTCCCGGTTTCTCGTTAAAAGGCCCTGGTGTCCTGACCGGCTTCTCCAAATTGTTCAAACATCCTGGTTTTAGGATTTTCCTTTAAATGAACCATTTCAGGGATTTCCATTAGCTTTTCATCTTTCCTTTCACTTGGGAAATCAGGGTCTCTTCACTTCCTGTCATGGATACCCTTCCCCTTCAGGCTGCCCCTCACATTCCATTTACTGTCGGGAAACCCAAAAGAACCTCCCGCTCTGGAATCGGAATGCCGCCCGCTTGCCGGCCGTTAAGTGGCTGTGCCGGGTGTTCCCGCGTGCACAGAAATCCTTCTCACCAGCACCCGGAGCTGGGAGGGAATCAGCCACTGGGCAAGGTCGAGAGTGGCGTCCGCCAATCTCAAGCCACACTTGAAGAGGTCGCTGGGCTGTGGTCCTCGAGCTGAACTGGCACCAAGCCAAAATATAAAGCCCTGCTTGACTTCCCAACGCAAAACACAATCCATTTCCGCCGGGTGCCCGAGCTCTGGGCGAACAGGAAGTGGTATCAGGAATGAAAAGGACAGCTGGAATAATTTAGGGACATTTAAAGAGTGGTGTGAAACACCCTCCCACTCGATATTGGTTGTTCTCAGTGACAAGTCTTGGTGGAGCGCTAGTTGTCATTTCCTGGTTAAAGTGCAGTGTAAAGGAATTGTGAATTATGCCAGGAAATCAGCAGGGTTTATTTTTGGCTTTGGCGTGTATGGCGTCCCATACACGCACATGGGTAACTGGCCGGACTAGATTTGCTCTGTTCAGTTTCAATAGAAACACTCCCCAGTACTGGGAAAATTATCCCCCCAACCGCCCCCCACCCCCCCCCCCCCCCCAAAAAACATGGCACATTCCCATCTCACTCCCAACTCCCTCCCAGAATAGCAACTCACTCAATGTTCACAGTAATCTTCCAGTATTCCCTGGCCTGTGCCAGTCTGCCCTTGTACGGCATGACTCATGTTGGCATGACTATTTCTGGTGCACCGATCCACTGGCTCAGCCTGTTCCTCCCCACTTTACACTTGAATGTGTGATAGTGGGTGCTGACGAGATTATTTGGCTTACGCGAGGGATATTGGGGGCGGTGGGGTGGGGAGGGATGTGGAAGGGTGGGGCCCCTAAAGCAAGCCTAATGCTGTAATGCCCTCGTGGGTAGTCAGGTGGCAGCCTGGCACCTGTTGGAAAACCACCAATCGGCGCTGAGGAAGGTGACAGGCAAGTTCGGTTGAGCCATGGCACGTTCAACCAAACTTCTCAGTGGCAAAGATTGCTTGCTTTACTGCCTGTGGCTCTGATTGCAAACAAAATCTCCCACACTTGAGGAACATTTGTTAATTTAAAATCCAGCTTCTGGCTGAAAACATCTGTTGTCAGAACCCAGTGTGCAAATGAAAATAAATGAGGTTTTTGAATGGAGATTTTATCTTCCCATTGTGCATTGCATTGTGCAGTTAGAGTGGAAGCCAGCATTCTGGGAACTTGTGACAAACAAAGTCTTGGTTCAGTTAGTTTCAGAAAATGAAACAGAAAAGACGCTGAAACATTAGTCTGTGTTTTGTAACTGTTGACTTCAATAACTGAGTGTCTTCAGGGTTGCCAACTCTAGCTGGACATATTCCGGGAGATGTCATCAAATGACCTCTTATCTTCAGCTGCCCTTCCCCAAGACTCCTGCCATTGGTCACCCAACATGTCAAACATCACAGAGCCCCATCATCCCAAAGCTTTTCAACGTGTCCTAGTTTTGATTTATGAAAATTTGACCATCCTATGTGAACAAAAGCTACTCTTGGAAGGCAACCTCTGTCAAAAGGAATATGGCCAGTGTGGTGTGAAAGCCCACACAGGAGAGTGTTCACAGACCTTTGAAAATTCATGAATTTCTGTAACTGTCTTCAGTCTGTGGATTTTATTATCAGCTCAATGAGGATGTGTTAAGTTTTTGATAAGGGATCTGAAGTGAAGATAAAGGAATGCTGAAGCATATAAAAAATTTAAATGCTTACTTGCTGGGATATCAACATCCTGGGGGTTACCATTGACCAGAAACTGAACCAGACTAGCTACATAAATACTGTGGCTACAAAAGCAGGTCAGAGGCTGGGGATTCTGCAGTGGGTAACCCACCTCCTGACTCCCCAAAGTCTGGCCACCATCTACAAGGCACAAGTCAGGAGTGTGATGGAATACTCCCCACTTGCCTGGATGAGCGCAGCTCCCACAACACTCGAGAAGCTTGACACCATCCAGGACAAAGCAGCCACTTGATTGGCACCACATCCACAAACATTCACTCCCTCCACCGCCGATGCACAGCAGCAGCAGTGTGTACTATCTACAAGATGCACCACAGGAATTCACCTCCTTAGACAGCTACCAACGAGAAGGGCAAGGCAGCAGACACATGGGAACGCTACCACCTGCAAGCTCCTCTCCAAGCCACACACCATCCGGACTTGGAAATATATCCTCGTTCCTTCATTGTCATCGGGTCAAAATCCTGGAACTCCCTTCCTAACAGCACTGTGGGTGTACCTACACCACATGGACTGCAGCGGTTCAAGAAGGCAGCTCACCGCCACCTTCTCAAGGGCAATTAGCTGGGCCCAGCCAGCGACGCCCACATCCCACGAGAGAATAAAAACAATAGCTTGACCAACACATTTTCAAGATGATGAAAGGTTTTGATTGAGTTGAAAGAGAAAAATGATTCCCTCTAATTAAATGGGCCAATGGCCAAAGGTCCTAGACCCAAAGTCACTGGAAAAAGATCTAGAGGGAATTTGAGATAAAATTCTTCACTCTGAGTTGTCGGAATGTTCTGCCCAAAATCATGGTGGAAGCTGATACCATAAATAATTTTAAATTGGAGTTGGACAGGTACTTGACAATGAGAAATTTACAGGGTTGCAGTCCATGTGGTGTAGGTACACCCACAGTGCTGTTAGGGAGGGAGTTCCATGATTTTGACCCTGCGAGAGTGAAGGAACGGCGATATATTTCCAAGACAGGATGGTGAGTGGCTTGGAGGGGAACTTCCAGGTGGTGGTGTTCCCATGTGCCTGCTGTCCTTGTCCTTCTAGATGACAGTGGTCATGGGTTTGGAAGGTGCTGTCGAAGGAGTCTTGGTGGGTTTCTGCAATGCATCTTGAGGTTGGTAGAAAGGAGATTTACTAGAATGGTTCCAGAGATGAGGGACATCAGTTATGTGGAGTGACTGGAGAAGTTGGGGATATTCTTCTTACAACAGAGAAGGTTAGGGAGATTCATTGAGGTGTTCAAAATCATGAGTGTGAGTAAACAGTTTCTAGTGGCAGGAGTATTGCTAACCAGTCGATATGGATTTAAGGTAATTAGCTAAAGAGCCACAGGGGAGATTAGAAAAATGTTTTGTTATAAAGCAGATTCAAAAGTAATGTTGAAAGCTTGAAAAGAGGGAATTGCATTTCTATAGCGCCTTTTGCAACCTCAGGACGTCCTAATGTGCTTTGCAGACAATGAAATATTTTTAAAGTATAGCCACTGTAGTTTTGTAGGAGACACAGTTGCTAATTTATGCTCAGCAAACTCCCACAAACAGCAATATGATCATGACCAGATAATCTCTTTTAGTGATTGAGGGATAAATATTGGCCAGGACACTGGAGAGAACTCAATAGTTTGGTGCAATCATTTATATCCATCTGAGAGGGCCGATGAAGGCCTCAGTTTAATATCTCATCTGAAGGACAGAACTCCCTCTGTACTACACTGGGAATGTCAGTATAGATCATGTGCTCAAGTGCATAGAATGAGGTTAGAATGCTCCCCGATGAAGCACAGCTGCCAGGCAATGGAGAAGGCAGATCTGAAGGGATATGAAAGCTGAGGAAGAGCCATCCTAAGGCCATGTTAACAAACATTGCAACGAGCAGTTCCATTGAGAAGAGGGTTTCAAACCTACAATACTGGGGCCATTGTGTTCTTAGAGCAAGTCATATCATACCCACTCAAGTACCAAGATAAAGGACTTTCAAGAAATTACTTGGATCAAAAAATGTATTACAAAGGAAGAAATTAATACATAGAAAACTGGACAGAAAATAAAAGATAATTGGACATTCCATGAAAGCTTTTTTTCCTATTAATTAATGAACACGCTTGACAAAATTGTGCACTTGAATAATTTTTGCAGCAACTTGTACATTCAAATGCACGGCTTTACAATAAGGACAATGTTTTCTGTGTCCGTAAACTACCCAGGAAGGATTGTCTCAATTGCCAGGAAAAAATTGCATAGCCCAGTGATCATGTGCCCAGGTCATGACATTTTAGGGTTCAAACACATCCATGTGACACAATGGTATTTCCATTTCCAAATTCACATTGATATGTGTGACACACTGGTATTTTCACTGTGACGTTTCTTGGTGGTGCCCTCTCTAGTGGATGGAAAAGACCCCACATGCCTATTTGAAGAGGAGCAAGGCAGTTTTCCCCAGCGTCTTGACCAATTTTTATCTTTCAGCCAACATCACTGAAATAGAAATACCTGGTCATTTCACAGAATCAGAATCACAGAATCACAGTGCAGAAGAGGCCCTTCATCGCATCGAGTCTGCACCAACACGTGAGAAACACCTAACCTACCTACCTAACCCCATTTACCAGCACTTGGCCCATAGCCTTGAATGTTATGACGTGCCAAGTGCTCATCCAGGTACTTTTTAAAGGATGTGAGGCAACCCGCCTCCACCACCCTCCCAGGCAGCGCATTCCAGACCATCACCACCCTCTGGGTAAAAAAGCTTTTCCTCACATCCCCCCTAAACCTCCTGCCCCTCACCTTGAACTTGTGTCCCCTTGTGACTGACCCTTCAATTAAGGGGAACAGCTGCTCCCTATCCACCCTGTCCATGTCCCCCATAATCTTGTACACCTCGATCAGGTCGCCCCTCAGTCTTCTCTGCACCAACGAAAACAACCCAAGTCTATCCAGCCTCTCTTCATAACTTAAATGTTTCATCCCAGGCAACATCCTGGTGAATCTCCTCTGCACCCCCTCCAGTGACCTCCCTACTTTTGTAATCTATGCCTCAATTGATAAAGGCAAGTGTCCCATATGCCTTTTTCACCACCCCACTAACATGCCCCTCTGCCTTCAGAGATCTATGGACACACACGCCAAGGTCCCTTTGTTCCTCAGAACTTCCTAGTGCCATGCCGTTTATTGAATACTTCCTTGTTAAGTTACTCCTTCCAAAGTGTATCACCTCACACTTTTCAGGGTTAAATTCCATCTGCCACTTATCTGCCCATTTGACCATCTCGTCTATATCTTCCTGTAGCCCAAGACACTCAACCTTACTGTTAACCACCTGGCCAATCTATGTGTCATCCGCAAACGTACTAATCCTACCCCCTACATAGTCATCTATGTCATTTATATTTATCTCTTTGTTGTTTATACGAACATATGAAAAAAGAGAAGTAGGCCAGTTAGCCCCTTGGGCCTGCTCCACCATTCAGTAAGATCATGGCTGATCTGTTTCTGTTTCAATTTCCACATTCCCATCCACCCCCGGTTAGCATTTATTCCCTTATCTAACAAGAATCTATCTACCTCTACCTTAAAAATATTCAATGACCCCGCCTCCACCACCTTCTGAGGCAGAGAATTCCAAAGTCGCACAACCCTCTGAGAGAAAAAAATTCTCCTCATCTCTGCCCTAAAAGGGCGACCCCTAATTTTAAAACAGTGACCACTAGTTCTGGACTCACCCACAAGAGGAAATAACTTCTCCATGTCCACCTTGTCAAGACCATTCAGGATCTTGTATACTTCAATCAAGTCATTCCTCACTCTTCTAAACTCCAGTGGAAACAAGCCCAGTCTGTCCAACCTTTCCTCATAAGACAACCCACTCATTCCAGATATCGATCTAGTAAACCTCCTCTGAACTGCCTCTTGTGCATTTACATACTTCATTAAATAAGGAGACCAGAACTGCACATAGTATTCATGATGTGGTCTCACCAATGTCCTGTATAACTGAAGCATTACATCCTTACTTTTATGTTCAATTCCTCTCCTAATAAAGGATAGCATTCCACTAGCCTTCTTAATCACTTGTTGTACCTGCATACAAACATTTTGTGACTCATGCACAAGAACACCTAGATCCCTCTGCACCTCGGAATTTTTCAGTTCTCCATTTATGTAATACTCTGCTTTTTGTTCTTCCCACTAAAGTGAAGAACATTTTCCCACATTATACTCCATCTGCCAGATTTTTGCCTGACCACACAACCTACCTATATCCATCTGCAACCTCCTTATGTCCTCTTCACAACATATTTTCCTACCTATCTTTATGTCATCTGCAAATTTAGCTACCAAGCCTTTGCTCTGCTCATCTAAGTAGTTGAGCTGAACTTTCCCCCTGTCGGGGGGGGAAGTTGAATGACGGGCATGCTCAGGTGTGCTTCCGATCGGCGCCCCCAATTGGGGGCACGACGCCATTTTACGTGGGCAGGCCAATTCAGTCCCAGCTGTATGCGCTCCCTGTGCAGGTGGGGAATCCCAAAATCGAGAGTGCGCTCTTTCATGCATGCGCAGGAAAGAGCGCACTCATCTCCCTGAGGCTAAGTGCAGCCTCAGGGAGATCGGCTGTAAATGTCAAAAAGCTAAAACTAGAAAAATAAAATTTCCCTAACGTGTCCGCTCATGTGACAATGAGTTGGGACATGTCCATAATTTTCACAAAAACGTTATTAAAATTAAAAAAATTTTTAATTTAATGTCAATTGGCCATCGACAGTTCGGTGGGCGTGCAGCTGATTTTACTGCACAACCGCCTTCCTGAAAATTTAAATGGGGCTCAGTGACATTGGGAGTTCCGTCCAACGTCACCGTGCGTCATTTTACATGTTGGCGAGCAGGCCCCGCCCCCGCTCGCCGATGCGTAAAATCCTGCCCATTGATAGAAATTATAAAGCGTTGAGGCCCCAGACCAGACCTCTGCGGGACTTCACTTGCTACATCCTGCCAATCAGGAAATGGCCTGTTTATGCATCCACTCTGTTTTCTGCCATACACTATGGGCTTTTATTTTCCATAATAATCTTTGATGTGGCACTTTATCAAATGCCCTCTGGAAATCCAAGTACAGTATGTCTACAGGGCTCCCCTTTATCCACTGCACATGTTACTCCTTCAAAGAACTCCAAAAATTGGTTAAACATGATTTTCCTTTCACAAAACTATGCTAACTCTTCCCAATTACTTTGAATTTTTCTAAGTACCCAGCACTAACCTCCTTAATGATTGATTCTAGCACCTTCCGCACAACAGACGTCAGGCTAACTGGCCTATAGTTTCCTGTTTCGTGCCTCCCTTCCTTCTTGAATCGGGGGTTATATTGACTACTTGTCCAGTCTGATGGAACTTTTCCAGAGTCTAGTGAATTTTGGAAAATTAACACCAACGCATCTACTACCTCATTAGCCACCTCTTTTAAGACATTAGGATGTCATCCATCAGCACTGGAGACTTGTCAGCCCACCGCTCCATCAGTTTGCTCAGTACTGTTTCCCCAGTGATTATAATTTCACCAAGTTCCTCTCTCCCTTCCACTTCCTGATTTATAGCTATGACTGGAATGATTTTTGTATCCTCTGTAGTGAACACAGAAGCAAAACATTTGTCCATTTCATTCGTCATTTCCTTATTATCTAATATTAACTCCCCATTGTCACTCTCTAGAGGACCAACACTCACTTTACTTACTCTTTCCCTTTTTAAATACTCTTGTTATCTATTTTTACATTTCTAGCTGGCTTCCCCTCATACTCTAATTTCTTTCTCCTGATTAACCTTTGCTCATTCTCTGCTGTTCTTTATATTCTGACCAGTCATCTGACCTGCCACTCATCTTCGCACAGTTATATACTTTTTCCTTAAGTTTGATGCTTTCCTTAAGTTTTAGTTAACCAAGGATGATGGGTCCTCCCCTCAGAATATTTCTTTATAGTAGGAATATAGTTAGGCCGGGATTTTCCATGCCCGCTGGCATCTGACATGTTTGGTGGCGTAGGCGCACAATATGGCGCAATCAGTTTCACAGCGGCATGAAACCAGCTCTCGATCGTCCACTCAGCCTGCGATGGAGGGCCACATTCTCTGCCATTGGACGTCAGGAACCTCATTGTAATACATCAGCATATCATTGTTAGGCCTGCCTGCCAGAATTGTGCTTCACAACAGCACATAAGCAAGCTGCACTTCACTGACGATTTCAAGGTCTATTTGCCGACCTTGCTTCGGGCAGCGCTCGCAGTCATCAGCACCAGGCTTCACAGGCAGCGCCACATCGCTTGTAGGAGGGCTCATGGCAGGTCTCTACCTACCAGATCAGTCATATGTGGGTGACTTTTCAATGGCTCCAGCGCTGGGGCTTGCTTGGTGAAGGGGGAGAAGTGGCCTCAGGCAAGGGAAGAGGCTGCAGGATGAGGGCTGTATTGGGGAAGGGGGGTAACCCAGGGTGTGTGTGTGGGGGCACATGTTGATCTGTGCAAGTGACCCACTTTTCTCTCTTTCAAACTGGATGTAAAACTGTGACTGTCAGTGAGAAAGGTAATGGGGCCAAGCAGACAGGAGTGAAGGAGCCTCAGACTTTGCAATTGTCAAACAAGTTTGAGATGCTCAAAACATGCGTGGTTGAAAGTGAGGTCTGCAAGGTGGGTAAGCAGACTGGCCATAGCGCCATGGTACAGGAAGCCATTCAAGCAGGGAGAGCAAATAGGCATGTAGCAGTAGTAGGGGAAAGATTAATGAGAGAGATTGACACTGTTCTCTGCAGCAAAGAGCGAGAGTCCAGAAGGCTCTGTTGCCCGCCTGATGCCAGGGTTCGGGACATCTGCTCAGGGCTGGAGAGGAACTTACAGTGAGAGGGGAAGGATCCAATTGTCGTGGTCCATGTAGGTACCAACTTTGGCCTCTTTGTCTCCTTATCAAGGGTGGCAGTCGACCTCGCATAGAGGGTTTGCAACCAGATTGCATCAGACATCATTGAAGGACAGGGGTCTTAATCCATGAGGAGAGAGAGAATAGAAGGGGCCTGTGTGCTGGGCCCTGCTGAGTGTTATCCATGTGAAACATCAGCAGTTCGAACAGCCTCTGCAGGGTCCATGCAGGGAAGATGTTTACCTTGGCCGGGGTGTCCACAATGACGGGTCACAGCCTCACACTCAGATATCACTTATGATGTCTGCCGCATCATATCCCTGCAATGACCTCTGCATGTGGCCCAGCGACATCCTGGTCCCTGTCAACTCCATCCTCTTCCCCGTCCTCATCGTCGGAGGACATATCCCAATCCGCCAGTCCCTCAGCCAAGACATCCCCCTTTGTAGCACGAGGCTGTGCAGGGAGCAGCAGACAACGATGATCCGGGGCATCCAATAGCAGGAAACCTGCGATTGCTGCAAAGCACAATGGTCTTGCAGCCTGGCTTTTGGGATCCCATGCGGAATTGGGCAAATTGGTGTGCTCTCCTGTACACCTCCTGGGTGCGCTTGTACGTTGCTGACTGGGAGATGCTGCACAGGTCCCCTGTGGAGTCCTGGAAGACAGCACTCACCAGCATGGGAATGCTTCCAAGTCCTTATGGCACAGAAGCTGCCAGATGTGAGCAACCACAATCCGGGGCATTGTAAGGCACCTCAGGGATTTCCTTTCACTCATCTGTAGATAGCTGCACTGCCTGTGATATACCCGTGGCCGGGCCGTTGATCACCCCTGCAGTGGGCCCTGTTCACCAGCATCCTGACCCCCTTGAGGCCCTGCTGCCTCTTGCTGCTCAGGCTGTTGCTCCTCCTGGCCCTGTGCCTATCTGCTATGGGCCTTCCCCTTCCTCATCTGGACCACAACCACTAGAAAGGCAGAGTTGCCCAGAGACTGCATCATCCAGGCCTCAGTGGATAAATCAAAGTAATAAATCCTAGAGCCACCAAGCCATTGCTAAGCCCTGTGCCTGGCTTCCGTCTAGACATGGTATCCCCACCCCACCCCTTCCAGGTGAAGAACATCCTGGAGGACCAGAGTTGGGGATTCCTCCCAATCATACATGACCATGCATGGACACAATGCTCTTTGACCAAGATGGTGAGAGCCATGTGCGAGAACCACCCCCTCTGACACTATTCAGGTTGCCTCCACTAACCTGGAGTCTTTATCGAGAGACCATTGCCTTGGCAGCATAGAAAGACTAACCACATGAGACCTTGTCAGCCATGACCATTCAGCTGGGAGGATGGAGGTTTGGAGTCAGGAGTTGGCAGCCTTCCACAAGCCGTGCCCATTGGAAGCATCCACCTCCCTCCCTCCCTTCAATCCCTGCCTCTGACAGCAGCGGCCTCCTGATTATTAGGGTGTCCCTTTGGCTGGTCAATTGTGCTGACCTTGAACTCCAACCACCCAAAAAGACCTTCCTCCCACTGTGAGGTATCGCAATTTTACATATTTTTTCATTCATTCACGGGATGTGGGCTTCGCTGGCTGGGCCAGCATTTATTGCCCATCTTTAGTTGTCCTTGAGAAGGTGGTGGTGAGCTGCCTTCTTGAACCGCTGCGGTCCATGTGGTGTAGGTACACCCACAGTGCTGTTAGGGAGGGAGTTCCAGGATTTTGACCCAGCGACAGTGAAGGAACGGCAATATATTTCTAAGTCAAGATGATGTGTGGCTTGGAGGGGAACTTCCAGGTGTTGGTGTTCCCATGTATCAGCTGCCCTTGTTCTTCTAGATGGTAGCGGTCATGGGTTTGGAAGGTGCTGTCTAAGGAGACTTGTTGAATTCCTGCAGTGCATCTTGTAGATTATACACACTGCTGCTACTGTACATCAGTGGTGGAGAGAGTGAATGTTTGTGGATGTAGTGCCAATCAAGCAGGCTGCTTTGTCCTGGGCGGTGTCAAGCTTCTTGAGTGTTGTTGGAGCTGCACCCATCCAGGCAAATGGGAAGTATTCCATCACACTCCTGACTTGTGCCTTGTAGATGGTCGACAGGCTTTGGGGAGTCAGGAGGTGAGTTACTCATCGCATAATTCCCAACCTCTGACCTGCTCTTGTAGCCACAGTATTATATGGCTAGTCCAGTTCAGTTTCTGGTCAATGGTAACCCCCAGGATATTGATAGTGGGGGATTCAGTGATGGTAATGCCATTGAACATCAAGGGGCGATGGTTGGATTCTCTTTTGTTGGAGATGGTCATTGCCTGGCACTTGTGTGACATGAATGTTACTTGCCACTTGTCAGCCCAAGCCTGGATATTGTCCAGTTCTTGCTGCATTTGGACATGGACTGTTTCTAAGCATCTGAGGAGTCGTGAATGGTGCTGAACATTGTGTAATCAACAGTCGACATCCCCACTTCTGACCTTATGGTGGAAGGAAGGTCATTGATGAAGCAGCTGAAGAAGGTTGGGCCTAGGACACTACCCTGAGGAACTCCTGCAGTGATGTCCTGGAGCTGAGATGATTGACCTCCAACAACCACAACCATCTTCCTTTGTGCTAGGTATGACTCCAACCAGTAGAGAGCTTTATTCCGAATTCCCACTGACTCAAATTTAGCTAAGGCTCCTTGATGCCACACTCGGTCAAATGCTGCCTTGATGTCAAGGGCCGTCACTCTCACCTCACCTCTGGAGTTCAGCTCTTTTGTCCATGTTTGAACCAAGGCTGTAATGAGGTCAGGAGCTGAGTGG
Organism: Cetorhinus maximus; assembly: GCF_964194155.1. NCBI lineage: Eukaryota > Metazoa > Chordata > Chondrichthyes > Lamniformes > Cetorhinidae > Cetorhinus > Cetorhinus maximus. Next base: position 2,587,490 of record NC_135891.1, on the reverse strand, counting down.
CCCTGGCAGAACCCAAACTGGGCATCAGCGAGTAGGTTATTGCTAAGCAAATGCCGCTTGATAGCACTGTTGATGACCCCTTCCATTACTTTACTGATGATCAAGAGTAGACTGATGGGGCGGTAATTGGCCAGGTTGGATTTGTCCTGCTTTTTGTGTACAGGACATACCTGGGCAATTTTCCCCATAGCTGGGTAGATGCCAGTGTTGTAGCTGTACTGGAACAGCTTGGCTAGGGGCACGGCAAGTTCTGGAGCACAATTCTTCAGTGCTATTGCTGGAATATTGTCAAGGCCCATAGCCTTTGCAGTATCCAGTGCCTTCAGCTGTTTCTTGATGTCACATGGAGTGAATGGAATTGGCTGAAGACTGGCATCTGTGATGCTGGGGACCTCCGGAGGAGGCCAAGATGGATCATCCACTTGGCACTTCCGGCTGAAGATTATAGAAAATGCTTCAGCCTTGTCTTTTGCACTGATGTGCTGGGCTCCTCCATCACTGAGAATGGGGATATATGTAGAGCCTCCTCCTCCAGTGAGTTGTTTAATTGTCTACCACCATTCACGACTGGATGTTGCAGGACCTCAATGCTTAGATCTGATCCGTTGGTTGTGGGATCATTTAGCTCTGTCTATTACTTGCTGCTTATGATGTTTGGCACACAAGTAGTCCTGTGTTATAGCTTCACCAGGTTGACACCTCACTTTTTTAGGTATGCCTGGTGCTGCTCCTGGCATGTCCTCCTGCACTCTTCATTGAACCAGGGTTGATCCCCTAGCTTGATGGTAATGGTAGAGTGGAGGATATGCTGGGCCATGAGGTTACAGATTGTGTTCAAGTACAATTCTGCTGCTGCTGATGGCCCACAGCGCCTCATGGATGCCCAGTCTTGAGTTGCTAGATAAGTTCAAAATCTATCCCATTTACCACGATGGTAGTGCCACACAGCACGATGGAGGGTATCCTCAATGTGAAGGTGGGACTTCGTCTCCACAAGAACTGTACTGTGGTCACTCCTTCCGATACTGTCATGGACAGATGCATCTGCGGCAGGCAGGTTGGTGAGGATGAGGTGAAGTATGTTTTTCTCTCTTGTTGGTTCCCTCACCACCTGCTCCAGACACAGTCTAGCAGCTATGTCCTTTAGGACTCAACCAGCTCGGTCTGTAGTGCTCCTATGTGTTACATAGTTGAGAAATGAAAATGGTGCATGTAACATACAAGACTTGCTCCACAACCTTCTACCCTCTCCCTGTCACCCATCAACTTCCTCTCCATCACCCTCAACCCACCCAATATAACTATTCCTCTCTCCCATGTCACCCTTGAACATGCGCCCATTACCCTATTACCATCCACCTCCTCATGCCTTCCCTCCCCTTTGAGCCTACACCATTTACCGCCCCCATGCCTACCCTGACCTTGACCCCTCCCATTATCTGGGTCACCTGTTTCATCCGTTTCCGTGATACCCCCTCCCCATGAAACCTACAGCTACCCTGGACCCGCCGCCCCTCCGCATCCCAGCACCCTCTCTCACTGTGACTGTTCCCTCCACTGTCAGTACCCTCAGTTCAGCCCCCAGGACCCCACTGTTGACAGAACCAATTCTGCCCACTAGGACTATCTCTCTCCCACCATCTTTGCCCAGAAACACCCCTCCCCCATCCAGCCACAGGACCCCCAGACCCAACAAGGAAAACCCTTCCCTCCATCCCACGTTGCTACACCCTCACATTCTCTCACTGCCTCCCTCCCTGCCCCGGACAGTCTCTTCCCTCCACAGACAGCCTACCTCCCTTCCACCCTTTGCATGCCTCCCATGTCCAGCCTTCAGGCTGTCCTCCCGGCTGAGAGTTGTGAGCAGTCTCCAAAGCAGCGTCAACTCACCTCGCAGTCATGGAAGAAGTCAAGCTCACCAGGTGCACGGCACTTATATACAGTCGCAAGTGTGAATGTTCAAATTTCTGACTGGCGGGGAGCTTAATTTAAGGGGAGAAATTAATTCCAGCGAGCTGGCCTTTTAATAGACGTATGGGACATGTTACTACACGTGTAAAGGCTTCCTGACATTGCTCATTGGGAAACTGGGCTCACCACTAAAGTCCCAAGAACAGAATTCCTACAGTTCATCCCACTGTCGGGAAACTGATTTTTGGCCTCTTGCCAAATTAATCTCCCCCCACCCGCCAAGCTCCTCGCTGCTGTGGGACCGGAAGGTTCCGTCCATTGTTTCAAGTTGAGATGAGCTTTCATCATGAACATGTTCACCTTGTCCTCACTGACCTACATTGGTTCCTGGTTAAGCAACACCTTGATTTTAAAATTCTGTTTTCAAATGCGCCCATGGCTTCACCCTCCTGCCACCACCCGTCCCCTCCATCCCCCCACTCATCTCTGTAATCCCACCCAGCCCTACAACCTTTCAGGATCTCTGTGCCCATTTAATTCTGATGTCCGGAGGATCCCTGATCTTATTCGTTCCACCACTGGGTGGCTGTGCCTTCAGCTGCCAAGGATTTAAACTCTGGAATAAAAACAGAAACTGCTGGAAATACTCAGCAGGTCAGTTGGTGTGTGTGGAGATCTGGAATCTCTGGGAATTCCCTCTCCACCTCTCTATCTCTCAGCCCTCCAGTGAAATACTCCTTAAAACCTAGCTCTTTGACCAAGCTTTTGGTCATCTGCCCTAGTGTCTCCTTATGTGTCTCAGATTTTGTTTCATAATGCCCCCATGAAGCTCAACGGGTCATTAAGGGACTATATAAATACCTAGGCTGGGATTTCCCAGCCCCATCTCGGCCAGGCTGTCCCGCACCGGGTGCGGCCATTCAAACGTCCACCCGCTTCGGCGGGACAGGAAGATCCCGCCGGCTGGAGGGGCCAGAAAAAATTCTGGCCACCAAACGTTGACAGGTCAACAGGGTGAGATGGGAAGAGGCTCATGTAGAATATGAACACCAGCAGGGTCAGGCTGGGCCGAATGGCCTGTTTCTGCGATGTTCAAACAATGCCATTCAGCTTCGTTTTCGTTTTTAACTTTCGCTGAGTTTTCAGATGTTTTTGCACAATCTGAGGGCAGCAAGTTCAGCACCGACTGGGAGGAAATTATGACCAAATCTGGAACCAGTTTTGCAATGAAAGTTCAACACTAATCATTCCCACAACTTTTGGGAATGTAATACTGAGCGGTGGAACCTTCCTCTCTGAGGCCTCACTGTACTGTAATGAAGCAGAGACAGATTGTTTATAGAGCAAAACTCGGTTACATTAGGACAAAAATAAAAAACCCTGTTTCTTATGTTTTTAAAGATAAAGCTGATGTTGGGAATTTTTTCAAATCTTTCTTTGTCTGGGAGGAATTTCCAATTCTGTCTGAGTTTATCTGACTAGCACAGCCGGATGAGCTCTTACTGTGCGGGTTACACTGCGTTAAGGGCATGGAGCTTTGATTGGCGATTCTGATTCAGTGGTAAGAAATAATTCAATCATTTTCTTATTCAATAATAGGAAAACTTGCATTTATATAGCGCTTCTCACGACTTTAGGACATTCCAGGCTCTTCACAGCCGATGAAGTATCATTGAAATGTAGTCACCGTTATAATGAAGGAAACATGGCAGCTAAATTGTGTACAGCAAGATCCCATAAAGATCAATGAGATAAATAACTGAGTGACCGGTTTTAATGGTGTTGGCTGAGGGATCAATATTGGTCTTAGGACACTGGGGAAAGCTTCTCTACTCCTCTTCACATAATAACCATGGGACCTGAGAGGGCAGACGGGGACTCAGTTGGATGGCTCATCTGAAAGACAGCTTCTCCAACAAGACGGCACTGAGAACCTCAGTGAAGATTATGCATTAAAATCCTGGAGGGGAACTTGTACCTCCAAGCTTCTGACTCAGGAGGAAGACAGCTAACCACTGCTGGTAGTTGATAAAATTTGCCTCTGCAAGTTTCAGAAGTGTTCTGGCCTTAATATTGTACAATGCTTCTCACGAGAATACAAATGCATCAGTGTGTAGCAGACAACAGCAACAACTTGCATTTATGTAGCACCTTTAACATAATAAATGCCCCAAAGCACTTCACAGAAACTAATCAGCACAGCTGGCCAAAAGCTTGGCCACAGAGGTAGGTTTTAAGGAGCACCTTAAAGGAGGAGAGAGAGGTAGAGAGTCTTAGGAAGGGAATTCCAGTACTTAACTAAAGACACAGCCGCGATGGTGGAATGATTAAAATCAGGAATGCTCAGGAAACTAGAATTGGAGGGGCACAGATATCTTGGAAGGTTGGAAGAGATTACAGGGAGGTGGTGGCATTGTCACTGGACGAGTAATCCAGAGACCCAAGGTAATGCTCCAGGATTCGGGTTCGAATCTGGAACTAAAAGTTTAATGATGACCATGAAACCATTGTCAATTGACATAAAGACCAATCCCAACGTCCTTTAGGGAAAGATATCTGCCGTCATTACCTGGTCTGCCCTACATGTGACTCCAGATCCACAGCAATGTGGTTGACTCTTAACTGCCCTCTGAAATGACCTAGCAAGTCACTCAGTTCTCAAGGGCAATTAGGGATGGGCAATAAATGTTGGCCTAGCCAGCGACGCCCCCATCCCATGAACAAATTAAAATAAACAAGGATAGGGAGGAACAAGACCGCAGGGATTTGAAAACAAGGTTGTGAATTTTAAAATTGAGGCATTGCCAGACCAGGAGCCAATGTAGGCCAGTGAGTACAGGGGCGATGGATGAACATAGTTGATAATGACTGTCCCAAGCTGCGATCATTACAGAGCCTGGATGAAGCCAAGGATCTCCTTCTCCGCACTGCACCCCATGGTAGATTTACCCATTCAGCCAACATGGAGCTCAGTTCAAAGAGTTTAAAACCAGGATAACATAAAACAGAATGAAAAAACAAAAACAAAAATACCTGGAAAAACTCAGCAGGTCTGGCAGCATCTGTGGAGAGGAACACAGTTAACGTTTCGAGTCCGAATGACCCTTCAACAGAACTAAGTAAAAATAGGTGAAATATAAGCTGGTTTAAGGGAGGGGGCGGGACAGGTAGAGCTGGATAGAGGGCCAGTGATAGGTGGAGATAACCAAAAGATGTCATAGACAAAAGGACAAAGAGGTGTTGAAGGTGGTAATATTATCTAAAGGAACGTGCTAATTAAGGGTAGAAAGCAGGACGAGCAAGGTACAGATAGCCCTAGTGGGGGTGGGGTGGGGGGAAGGGATTGAAATAGGCTAAAAGGTAGAGATAAAACAATGGATGGAAATACACTTAAAAATAATGGAAGTAGGTGGGAAAAGAAAGCCTAAAAGAAAGCCAAGAAAGTGAGTGGGATCTGTATGCTGCATCATTCCTGGGTTTATTCCTTCAAGTTTAATAGGCGATTTCATTGGGCTGTTAAAGGGTTCGACAGGGTCAATGAAGAGAAATTATTTCCCCTGGAGGAGAGAGCACAGAAATAGGGGGCATAACCTTAAAATTAGAATTAAACCATTCAGGGGTGATCTCAGGAAGCGCATCTTCACATAAAGTATAGTGGAAAATTCTGGAACTCTCTCCCAATTGAAAATTTCACAACTGAAATCGAGAGATCTTTGTTAGCCAGGGGATATGGAACCAAGGTAGGTCAATGGAGTTGGATCACAGATCAGCCGTGATCTAATTGAATGGTGGGATAGGCTCGGGGGGCTGAATAGCCTCCTATGATCTTGACAGCCGCTGTCAATTCAAAACTTCCTTGGAGAATATCAGTAAAGGAAAGAAATTTCAAAGTTGGCTGAAAAGTACAAATGGGTGGGAAGGACCCGTATAATGTTTACAACTATCAGCACAAAGCTGTAGACTTCTACTCTGAGACTCCTTCACATTAACTGCAAAAAGCTGAGGAGGCTGAAAACCTAAACTACTCTCAGTAATGAGACAGTGTAGGTATCCAACAGGGACGTCATATAAAGCAAATAAAGATTTCAGGCATCATTTCCTTGTGGGTTCATTCACCACTCTATGGAACTGAGGCACACAGGCCTGGAGGACCCCATTGTCCCACCTAGGGAACAGTGGAGAGCTCCCCCAACCCCTCCAATTAGCCTCCACTCCTCCAACCTAGAAACGGAGAGAGTTAGTGGACATTACTGCCCGAGACAGTAAACCAAGAAGAGGGGCAGGAAGGGCGAGGCTGGACAGAGGGTCAAGGTGGCACCAGGATCGCTGTGACCAGTTCTCTCACCATCACACAGGCCCCCACGACTTGTCATCTTGTTCACACCCACATGATGCTGGAAGACTGTACGTCGGAAACCTCGCAGATTGTCACTCCCTTAGGGAGGAGAGGGAATGCAGAGAATGTTCTGATTTAGGGGTGGGCAACTTTGCAGATATAGGGTCATACCCAAATTTTAGGAATTTTTCTCGTATTCACTCTTGGGTGTGAGTGTTGGATTTGTTCTTGTGAAGGTGGTGGTGTGCCACCTTCTTGAATCGCTGCAGTCTGTGTGGTGTAAATACACCCACAGTTCTTTATTCTATAGTAGTTTGACACAACTAAGTGGCTGACTAGGCCATTTCAGAGGGCAATTAAGAGACAACCAGACCCAAATCTCCACTGCGCGTATCCTAACTTGCACCTGTCATCCCTGTGTTTGCTGACCCACATGGGTTCCAGGTCCAGTAATGCCTCGATTTTAAAATTCTCATCCTTGTTTTCAAACGCCTCCATGGACTTGCCCCTCCTATCTCACTAATCTCCTTCAGCCCCAGAACTCACTCAGATCTCTGCACTCCTTCAATTTTGGCCTCTTGAGTATCCCCAATTATAATCACTCCACCATCGGCAGCGGCTGTCCGTTGACTGGACCCTAAGTTCTGGGATTCCCTATCTAAACCTCCCCAACCTCCCTTCCTTTCTCTCTTCCTTTAAGACATTCCTTAGAACCTGCCTCTTTGAACAAACTTTTGACCATTTGACCAAAATATCTTCTTATGTTGTTCAGTGTCAATTTTTTTTTTGCTAATTTTCCTTAAAGCACTTTGGGAAGTTTTATTATGCTAAAGGCACTATGTAAATGAAATCTGTCATTGTTATTTATGTGGCATTGAAAACCTTAACCCCATTGATTCTAAAGAGATTCCAGTTCTTGTCAATATATTTGTTTTAATTGGCTATGGCTAGTGGTCAATGGCTGAATGATGGTGTAGGGAAGGAATTAAGTATTATGGCCTGGAGATTTGTGCTTGGATGAAACCCAGAAATTACATCTGAAGCTGTGCATATTTCACTAATGCCAAGTTACACACAATCTCATTTGAAAATCTTAAACTTCAAATGGGGGTAAACTGGCAGAACTCACTGTAAACAAAGAACTACATTGAATCTACATCATTGAAACAGGCCCTTCTAGCCTTTATTCTCCACTCGAGCCTCTTCCCATCCTTCTTCATCTCACTAAATCAACAAAACCCTCTATTCCTTTCTCTGTTATATGTATATCCAGGTTCCCCTTAAATCCATTCACCTCAGCCACTCCTTGTGGTAGTGAATCCCACATTCTCACCACTCTTTGAAGTAGAGAAGTTTCTTCTGAATTGCCTATTGGATTTCTGGGTGACTATCTTATATTGTCAGCCTCTAGATATGCTCTTCCCCACAAGAGGAAACCTTCCCTCTATGTCCACTCTATCAAAACTTTTAATTATTTTAAAGTCCTCTGTTAGATCATCCCTCAGCCTTCTCTTTTCTAGAGAAAAGGGCCCCAGCCTTTTCATTCTGTCCTGATAGTTATAACCTCACAGTTCTGGAATCATCCTTGGAAATCTTTCTTGCACCAGTACCTGTGCCTCCTTTTAACAGCATGGAGACCAAAACAGTCCACAGTACTCCAGGTGCAATCAAACTAATGTTTGATGTAAGTTGAGAATAATTCACTACTTTTCAATTCTATTCCTCTAGCAATAAACCCTAGAGTTTGGTTTGCTTTTTTTTCTTAATGGCCTTTTAAGCTGAGTTGCAACTTTTACTGATTTTTCCTCTGAGACCCCTTTGCTCCTCTGCCTCATTTAGATTCTTATTTTCTACCCAAAATGTAATTCCTCACACTTACCCCATGTTGAAATTAATTTGCTAATTATAAGCCCATTATACCTGGAAGTTTGTTAATGTTTTCCTGTAATTGGTTGCCGTCCTCCTCAGTGTTAATTAACCCCCAAAAGCTGGTGTCACCTGTAAGTTTAGAAATTGGGTTTTTGATTCTAAAGTGCAAATCATTGATGTAAATTGCGAACAGCAATGTCCCACACTGATCCTCATGGGATACCACATCCCACCTTCTGCCACTCTGAATGACTCACTGTAACCCCCTACTTTACCTCCCACTCCGCTTTCTGTTTTTGAAGCCAGCTAGCAATCCATTCTGCTACTTGTCCCCTGGCTCCACATTCTCTGACTTTATTCGTGAGTTGATGTCAGTCAGAGGCTGATGAAATGTTGAATCACACCAGGGATATTTCCACATTGAGTCTCAAGTTTCAACTCATTCCATCACCATTCAGGTCCATCAGGCAATGGCTCACTAAAGATAAAAGCAAAATACTGCAGATCTGAAATAAAAACAAAAAGTGCTGGAAAAACTCAGCAGCCCTGTCAGCATCAGTGGAGTTAACAGAGTTCAATGTGACTCTTCTTTGGACCATTTCAGATCCTGCTACCAGGGGAGCTCTTTAATTTTAAATAAGATTTATATTGATCCCATAAAAATACATTCAGGAAAACAGATAACACAGGTAACACAAAATACCTCTCAGAGAACTGCAATTAAAATTAAAGTGCCCAAAATATTGCAAGAAAAGGACGGGAATAATGATTTTGTTTTGTACTGCAGCTGAAAACCTGGCAGTCTTTTTGAGACATCTTCACCCAAGCTCAGTTGGAGAATGCTCATGCTTGAAATGTCCCAAACCATTTGATAATAGCTTTATAAAATAGAGAATGATACCAAGTCACAAAAGGAGATATTAAGTCAGGTAACCAAAAACTAGGTCAACGAGGTAGATTTAACGGAGTGTCTTTAAGGAGGAGAGTGAGGTAGAGAGCAGAGATTTGAGGAGGGAATTCCAGACCTTGGGGCCTAGGTAACTGAAGGTACAGCCATAAAAGGAGGGGCAATTAAAATGAGGGATGAACAAGAGGTCAGAATTAGAGGAGGACAGGCATCTCAGAGGGGCTGGAGGAGGTTTCAGAGATAGCCAGGGGTGAGACCATGAAGGGAGTTGGAAACAAGGATGAGACATTTAAAATCAAGACGTTGCCTATCTGGGAGTCAATGTAGGGCAGCGAGAACAGGGGTGACAGGGGAGCATAGCGCGAATTAAGACCTGGGCAGCAGATTTTTGTATGATGTCAAGCTTACGGAGGAAGCATGTATTGCAGTAAGGATGGTGGAATAGTGGTAATGTCACTGGGTTAGTAATCCAAAGCCTTAGATCAATGCTCTGGGGACATGGGTTCAAATCCTACCACAACAGCTGGTAGAATTTACATTCAATTCATAGATTTGGAATATGAATCTTGTCTCAGTAATGGTGCCCATGCCAACCATCATTGATTTCATAAAAACCCATCACTAACATCCTTATCTGGTCTAGCATATGTGTGGCTCCAGACCCACAGAAATGTGGTTGATTCCTGCCTGCCCTCTACACTGGCCTAGCAAGTCATTTGCTCAACTCAAGGGCAATTAGAGATGGGCAACAAATGCAGGCTTTGCTAGTGCTGCAGACAGGATTGAAAAAAAAATGTAGGAGAGCAATGGAATAGTCAAGTCTAGAGGAAGTGAAGGCATGAATGAGGGTTTCAGCTACAGATGAGCTAAGACAGGGGTGATGTTACAGAGGTGGAAATAGGGATCTTAGTGATGGCATGGTTCTAAGGTTAGAAGCTCACCTCATGATCAAGGTTGACAACTTACTGGCTTAACCTCAGGCTGTCGCCAGGGAGAGTGATAGAGTCAGTCGCTAGGAAATGGAGTTTGGAACGGAGACTGAAAACAATGGCTTTAATCTTCCCTGTATTTAATTGGAGGAGATTTATGCTCATCCAGTGGAGGTTGGATAATCAGTCTGATAATTTAGCAACAGTGGAGGAATCGAGAGGTGGTGATAAGGCAGAGCTGGGTATCATCAGCGTACAAAAGAATATTGGCTAACATGGAGACCAGGAGAGGAAGTTGGGTGATCAAGCAGGAATAAAATCAAGGGAACAGGAGGTGGGTCTCATGGACACGCTGAATTCAGAGAGGGCATGAGGAGGGAAACTAGAGAAAGATACACGTTCAGGGCACGGGTTGGGGTGGGGGTTAGTTTGGACCGGTGGGCTAGTGGAAGGGAGGGACACAGCAGAGATAACTGATCAGATGGTCTCGATCTTAGTGAGAAGAAGCCCATGAGCTCCTCAAGTTTGTTTTTGGAGGTGAGAATGAGGGGAACTTGGAGGAGATGGTTTATGAAAATGATTTGCTGTAGAGAAAGGAAGTCGGAGTTATCTTTGCATTCCAGGGTGATCCTGGAATAATGAGCGGTTTTGGCAGGACAGGACCCAATGGTGTTTGATGTGGTTCAGCCAGATCTGGTGGTGGGTGGCTAAACCAGTTGTCCATAATATCCTTCCAAGTCTGTGTCCCTTGGATTAAGTGAGTGGAGATGAGGGCCACACCAAAGGGAACAGCCATGGTGAGAGTTTTATTGGGGAATAGGACATTGAAGGTGGAGGTGAGGGTGGGGTTGAGCAAATCAGTAGCTAAACAGAATGGGAGCCTTTACCTTTGTAAGAGACGAAACATTTTTAGAAAAATTTCTCAATTGCTAAACATTCACCACACAACTAAAAAACCTCCAGAACTGTAACAAAACAGTAATAACTCTAAAAGCAATTGGAGAATATTTTGATATAAACATGCAACCTACAAATGATAGATTGTCAGGAGACCTCGCAGTCAATGGAAATCTAACACTCAAACCACTTCCTGATCCAGCATCAATAACATTTACTTTTACCGACACACTCTTGTGTTATAAGAAAGCCTAGGCGTTTGTAACTTCCACTGGTTGCAAACACGTTAGAAATGCACCAAAGAAAATCTTTTTCACTTAACAGAATGCATTCTGGCTGGATTTTACAGGGTGGGGGCACATCAAATATGACGGATGGCTGGCCCACCACCTCCCCACCCAATTCTGACCCGCTCCCATAAACAGTAGGCAGGAAACCAGCAGCATGCCCGCCATTTTAAAAATGTAGTTAACAGGCAATTGAACTTGTTAACAAGCCAATTGACCTGAATATTACACTGCCCACGCCATAATGTGGTTGGCATAGGCAAGTGGGTAGAAGCGGGGCGGCTTTTTTAAAAATCCAATTGATTAAAATGTGAGAAGGAAGGGGCTGGTATATCAGTCAGGGTGTGCCCTGTGCGCACACCCTGGACCATCTGCAAACTTCTTAACCAGGCCTCTAACACTGAAGTATAAATCATTGATGTATACCACAAGCTGCAAGGGACCCAGTCCTGGAACCTCACTGGAAACAGTCGTCCAGTCACAAAACAACCATCGAGCATAACTCCTTTGCTCCCTGCTACTGAACCAATTTTGGAATCAGCCTCAGGACATCGCTGCAGGAGTTCCTCAGGGTCGTGTCCTTGGCCCAACCATCTTCAGCTGCGTCATCAATGGCCTTTCTTCCATCATAAGGTCAGAAGTGGGGATGCTCGCTGATGATTGCACAATGTTCAGCACCATTCACAACTCCTCAGACACTGAAGCAGTCCATGTCCAAATATAGCAAGACCTGGACAATATTCAGCCTTGGGTTGATAAAGTGGCAAGTAACATTCGTGCCACATAAGTGCCAGGCAATGACCATCTCCAACAAAACAGAATCCAATCATTTTCCCTTAACATTTAATGGCATTACCATCACTGAACCTTCCACTATCAACATCCTGGGAGTTAACATTGACCAGAAACAATATAATTACAACAAAAATTGCTGGAAAAACTCAGCAGGTCTGACAGCATCTGTGGAGAGGAAGATAGGGTTAACATTTCGAGTCCGTATGACTCTTCATCAGAACCGTTCTGATGAAGAGTCATACGGACTCGAAATGTTAACTCTGTCTTCCTCTCCACAGTTGCAGTCAGACCTACTGAGTTTTTCCAGCAATTTTTGTTTTTGTTTCAGACTTCCAGCATCCGCAGTACTTTGCTTTTAACAATATAATTACTATGGCTACAAGAGCAGATCAGAAGCTCGGAATCCTGCGATGAGTAACTCACTTCCTGACTCCCCAAAGCCTGTCCACCATCTACAAGGCACAAGTCAGGAGTGCGATGGAATACTCTCCACTTGCCTGGATGAGTGCAGCTCCAACAACACTGAAGAAGCTTGATACCATCCAGGACAAAGCAGCCCGCTTGATTGGCACCCCATCCACAAATATTCACTCCCTCCACCACCGACGCACAGTAACAGCAGTGTGTACCATGTACAAGATACACTGCAGGAACTCACCAAGGCTCTTTAGAGAGGACATTCCAAACCCATGACCACTACCATCTAGAAGGACAAGGGCAGCAGACACATGGGAACACCACCACCTAGAAGTTCCCCTCCAAGTCACTCACCATCCTGACTTGGAAATATATCACCGTTCCTTCACTGTCGCTGGGTCAAAACCCTGGAACTCCCTCCCTAACAGCACTGTGAGTGTACCTACACCACATGGACTGCAGTGGTTCAAGAAGGCAGCTCACCACCACCTTCTCAAGGGCAATTAGGAATGAGCAATAAATGCTGGCCCAGCCGGCGATGCCCACATCCCGTGACTGAATAAAAAATAAATAGCTAAATAAAAATTTTTAAAAACATTTCCCTGAGAACATCTGACCTTTTGCCTTGGGATGTTTTATTGTGATTTACTTTCCACTTACAGGGATTTCCAGTCCCTGACTTAGCTGCGCTGGGTGTTATTCTGCTAAGTGAAGCTGCAGCTTGATTGATTTTGGGCGCTTGACCTGAATGGTTGATGTGAAACCCATTTGTTTAGACCCAATGACAAACAGCAACTCTTCCCTTGAACACACTGTTGGTCAACATGACAAGAGCATTCCACCAATGATACAGAATCAGGTTGAAACATCTGATCAAAGTCCACAACATCAAATAGACCAAGTTCAGGACAGGTCAAGGAAACACAATATGTTACCGTGTGAAAGCAAGTGCTCTCTGTGAGGAGATAACATTGAAGCCAATTCTGCTTCCTTACTGCAAAATATTGTCTTTAACTCTCAAAAGAAATGTACCCAGCAAGTAACGTTTGTACCTGATCAACAAACCTGTTGTGCCTTAAGCCCTGAGATTTGCACACTCACATACAGGCACACACTCACAGAAACACACACACACAGTTACTCACATACACACATACACGTTCACACGTTCACACACACATTCGCTCACACTTGCTCATATACACTCACACACACTGTCACACATACTTACACACACACACACTCACACAGACACACTCATACATACTCACACACATACATATACACACACACTCTCTTTCACACTCACACCCACACACTAACAGGCACACACACACAGATGCACACACACACCTACACTTACTTACATTCACACTCTCACACACACTCACACACACCCAGGCAGACACACTCACACAAACACACTCAAGGACACACACATACACACAGCCTCACACACACACATACTCACGCTTACACCCAATTTTAATCACTCTCACTCATACACATTCACACACTTACACACACACACTCACTCACACACACTTACACAAACACACTTATATACACACACACATTTTTCTGCTGGGCAAGGGTGGGTTCACAGGCTCAAAGTGAGTAGATGGAGCTAAGATGCAGATCAGCCTGGATCTAATTGAACAGTGGAACCGGCTTGGCGGGGGGAGGGCTGAATGGTCTCCTCCTTTTCCAATGACACAAAGTTTTAAAGATTGCTGCACAGGGTAATTCTAATTCTTACATAAAATGGATACATCAGCTTCAAACACATCCTCTTTTCATTACTCAAAGAACAACAGTGCGTTAACCACACAGAAAGTGAATGCAACGTTCTCAATTTGCACTTTTACCCACTGGACAGGGGATGGGGTTGGTGCAGTTGCTTTCCATTAGGCCCCGCCTCCCTCGGTCACAGGTCAGTGGAGTGAAATCCCTGGGGAAAATCTGAAATGGAATCTGGGCAGGCTCCATAGGGACAGGAGGAGGCCATTCAGCCTCTCGAGTCTGCTCTGTCATTCATTTGGATCGTGGCTGAAGTTCTCCATTTACCCATTTTGGTCCCATAACCCTTATTACTCTTATCCAACCAAAATCTATCAATCACAGTTTTCACATTTTCAATTGACAGTCTCAGTTGTCTTATGGGAGAGATTTCCAGATTTCCACTCCCCTTTGTGTGAAGAACTGCTTCCTGCCATCACCCCTGAACAGCCTGGCTCTCATTTTAAGGTTCTACCCCATCTTGTCCTGGACTCCCTCACCTCAGAGGAAGTATTTTTTTCTATATCAACCTTATCGAATCCTTTCATCACTGGAAGCTACATATATTAATACACAGGGCCCTGTTCTTTGCAGACAGGAGGAACGTGTATACACATTGCACCTGTTTCAGCTATTCACTGGTTCATTCCCCAGGGCAATATCTTGACCAATCAGAGTCAGGCTGCCTGGTTTAAATTTCAAACAATGCTTGGCAGTAAACTGTCAGTCACAATCAACTGGTGCATTTTCCATGGCAACACCTCTACCAATCAAAGTCCGCTTGCCAACCAATCAGCACCCTGTTGTTTCCCCTGGCATTGGTATTTTCCTGCAAATTGCCCTGATGAGTGCAAGACAAAAAGCTTCAACAAAAAAATGTCTTTTTTCAACAATCTC
The DNA here is from genome assembly GCF_964194155.1 of Cetorhinus maximus. Classification (NCBI taxonomy): domain Eukaryota; kingdom Metazoa; phylum Chordata; class Chondrichthyes; order Lamniformes; family Cetorhinidae; genus Cetorhinus; species Cetorhinus maximus. Next base: position 2,572,466 of record NC_135891.1, on the reverse strand, counting down.
TGTACTACTTTTCATCATCTTAAACACCTCAATTAGATTACTCCTTAATCTTTGACACTCAAGGGAACAGTAACCCTTCCTATGCAGCCTTCCCCAATAATTTTTTTTTAAATGATTTAACCCTTTCAGCCCCGGTATCACTCTGGTGAAGACCAACATATCCTTTCTGAGCTGCAGTACCTAGAACCAAGAATAGGCTCCCAACCCCTGATCACTAACTGTTAACCCCACCCCCCCACCCCCGTTCGAAGGTGCAGGCTTCAGGTGGACAGGGTCCTGATGCCTCCTGATTGAGTTAGTCTGCTAACACTCACTTGTCTAAGCTCACATGTGAAGAGTTTAATTTTAAACAACATTTTGGGCAGAATTTTACAGGCACCCAACCCGATTGGGCGTAAAACCATGCAAGAAGACATTGGGCAAGCGTCCCGATATCGCGCACTCGCGCAATATTTCACTCGGCGGGCACATGCAAAAGCCAGAAGCGCGTCCACCAACAATTCAAGAGGGCAATGAAGCCCCATAAAACTGCGCAATTGTCTCCAATATTGTCTCCAAGGGCGGGATGAGGTTTCCGTTATTAAATGAAATAAAATTAAAAATCTGTGGACAGCATTTTCATCAGCTAAAAGTTCAGGTGCCCGATTGTGATGCTCGAACGTTTTATTTCTGATTTTCAAAACTCACCCACGCCCGAGGAAACATCATCATCGCCCCCCACCCCCAACTCCCACCCCCAACTCCCACCCCGGAGCGCTGAGCTTTTCAGCGCGTGTTTCACACTGGCTGACCGCTAACTGGCCAGCGTTAAATCACAGTCGGGGGCCGGACGTGGCCGGCAGTTTGTTTCCCTGAAAATTCAGGTCGCCGTGTGCCCCCGGTGAGAACCACCGCTTTCAGTGTGGGGGGTGGGGGGGGTGAGGAGAAGTGTTGGAACAGAGTCGGTGGGGTGGAGAGAGGCGCAGAAAGGAAGGAGGATTCTTCAGTTGTGGGCAGAAAGTTGCTAACAGGGCTGCGTAGCTGTAAGTGATACTCAGAGACCGTTCCCGAGGACAGGACACAAGCTGTCGAGTAGGAGTCATGTTACTGAGCCTCTGTGAATGGAAACTTGTCTCGATGGGTCTGAGCTGCAGATGAATGTTTTATGCAGATTTGGTTTTGGAATCTAGTTCACCAGGAAGTGAAGGGAGCAACAGAAGAAACAACAGCTTCTCTGGCTGTTTGTGGAGAGGACTAGGGGGTGGGGCTGGGGTTGGGGGTGGGCAGGAAATACGTTGTTTCACATCTGTCAAATTGCAGCTTTCATTCCTCAAAACTGTATTGCCGCCATCTGATGCCCTCACTGTGCCGAGTTACAGTCTGATAGGGTCAAGCTCTCGATCATTGCATGTGTCATGTTGCCTGCACACAGGTCAGCAGGCTAAATGTTGAGTAAGTATCAAAGCTGTGAGCAGTTAGTATTTGGACTGAGTTTGTGTGAATTTGAGATGTTTTGAAAGATTATTGTTCAATTCTGTTTTGTCTTCTGCTTCCTTTCAATTTCCTCTCTCCCCCTCAAGATGGACTTTCCTCGTCCCCTGCTTCCAGGCCTCCCCTCTGTGGGGACTCTGCATGATCCTCGACACCAGGACTGGATTTTAATGCCCTCCCCACACCTCCCATCAAAAGTGTGGTGGCAGTCAGGGAGGGGGGCATTAAATCAGGTGGGATGCAGGGGATGGGCTGCTGTGCCCACCACCTGCCTCCACTGATATTTTGAGTTAATTGTGGCCTATTAATGGCTATTTAAGGACCTCCTCCCACTGCAGCTGGTATTTTACCTGTGCCCAATACAGAGCTGCCCAGCAGAACAGGCCACCTCCACTCGAACTCTCACCTGGCTACCCGATCGCGGACCCCTCCCTGTCTAATTGGTCCCAGCAAGGAAGGCCCACTCACATTCCAGTCAAACCTCCCCCATGGCTCCTCATCAGGGACTGGCTGCAGTCCCAGCAGTGGCCAAAGCTCTCGGTGGCGCTACTGGGACCGGAGAGCTGCCGGTTCTGACTGGTTGGTAGCTCTTGGAGGTGGGACATCCTTCCTCAGCAGGGGGCAGTCCATGATCTCAGGCAACTAATTGCATGACAACCACAAAATGCAGTCATGGCTTTCCAGGAGTGGCAGAGACAGGCTTGCCCTGACTTCCCAGCCATAGGTCAGGGTCAGCACCTCCACATATAATCCAGCCCTAGGTCTTCGTGGTTCACTTCACCATGAAGTGTGTCACATCTACATCGAATGACAAAGAATTTACAGCTTAGAAACAGGCCATTCAACCTAACTGGCCTAAGCCAATGTTTATGCTCTGCCTGAGCATCCTCCCACCCCCACTCTTCACCTCAGCCCATCAACATATCCTCTATTCCATCGATAGTATTCACCCTACCCACTCCCTGTAGAAGTAAGTTTCACATTCTGACTGCTCTCTGTATCTCCTGAATTCCTTATTGGATTTATTAGTGACTGTCTTAATTTTATGGCCTTAGTTTTGGGCTTCCCCACACGTGGGAAACATCTCCTCTACATCTACCCTATCAAACCCCTTCATAATTTTAAAGACCTCCATAAGGTCACTCTTCTTTATTCTGAAGAACGGAGTGCTAGGCTTTTTGACCTCTCCTCCTATTTATACTCTTTCAGCCTAATTAGTCTTTTCTACACCTTTCCTGTGTCTCAATGTCTTTTTATAATATGGAAGTTAGTACCAGATTGATGCCACATTCTGACCCCCACACCCAAAGACCACATATTCACACAGCAATAGGAGTCAGAAACCTAAGCTGACATCCTATCTCTGTAACCTCCACCAGTCTACAGAGCCTCTGAAATATCTTTGCATCTCCAGTTTTGGCCTCTTGCACATCCCCGATTTTAATCACTCCACCATTGACGGCCATGCCATCAGCTGCCTGGATCCTCAGCTCTTGGAATTTGCTCCCTAAACCTCTATGCCTCTCTCTCTCTTTCCGCTATTAAGACGCTCCTTAAAACCACCTATTTAACCAAGCTTTTGGTCACCTGTTCTAGTATCTCATGATGTTGCTCGGTGTCAAATTTCATTTGATAACTCACCTGTGAAGCACCTTGGGGTGTTTTACTATGTCAGAGGTGGTATATAAATGCAAGGTGCTGTTGTGTTGTCGATTAATTCTGCTCCCTAAGCCATGGGTACTGAGGCTAACTTTGGCACCATCACTGCTGCTCCAGCTGAAGTTAGCTGGCTCAACACAGGCTATGAATTGAACCAGAATCCTGCTTTTCCCTATGACTTAGCTCCATGCGATGGGCAGGATCCCGACTGAGTGGTATTTAGCAGAATGATGCCTGGGCTTAAAGGGCTAAATTATGATCACAGTTTGCAGGTATTTTATTTGTGTTCCCTTCAATTTGGAAGGTTAAGAGGTGATCTACTCGAGGTGTTTAGGGTGATTACAGGGTGTCTAGAGAAACAATCTCCTCCAGTGGGGGCAGAGTCCAGGACAAGGGGGCAGAACCTTAAACTGAGAGCCAGGCCATTCAGGGTGATGTCAGGAAGCAATTCTTCGCACAGAAAGAGGTGAAATCTGGAAACTCTCAGCCCCAAAAAGCTGCGGAGCCACTAAAAATTTCAAAACGGAGAACGATAGCTTTTTAATAAAAGCAAAATACCGCGGCAGCTGGAAATCTGAAATAAAAACAGAAGGAGCTAGAAAAACTCTGCAGGTCTGGCAGCAGAAGAGTCAAATTGGACTTGAAATGTTAACAATGATAGAATTGTGTTAGGTAAAGTTATTAAAGGGTTGGAACAAAGGTGGATGGAAGGAGTTAAGATTCAGATCAGCCATGATCTAACTGAATGGCGGAACAGGCTTGAAGGACCGAATGGCCTCCTCCTGTTCCTATTTACTCATCGACCATGATATTCTTCACGCAAAGATTTTTTTCACCATTCCACATGAATTGGGTTGAAGCACACCATTGGAGGTACATGTCATATTGTGACAAACAATGATTTGAAGAGTCATTTGGTAGTACAGAACTTGAATATTGCTGAAAAAAGAGACAATTTTTGTCAACGTTTTTCATGACTCGTTAGGACAGATGCACAAGAATACCAATTGTAAAGGGAACAGCAATTTATACTGTATGAGAAGAGAATGCTGATTGATTGGCAAGTGGGCTCTGATTGGTAGAGGTGTTGCCATGAAGAATGCACCAGGGAACAGTTAACTGCCAAGCTTTTGTTTAACTTCAAACCAGGCAGGTCGACACTGGTTGGGCACTGTTGTGGTTTGGCCAAGTCGCCTATTTGTAATAGAGTTGATCTGCAGACAACTTTCTAAGTGGAAACATTAGGTTTATTAACAATGCAGCCATCAGCAACTACACATGTGCTTTCAACTCCACCTCCATCTCTACACTGATTGTGGAGGTAGCCCCCGCTGCTACCACATTTGTTTACACAGATCATGTGATCTTACACCACAGGACTATTCTTAAAAGTACAGTCCAACATTTAACAAAACCATAATTACTACCGGTACAATGCTAAAGGGGTATGCTGTTTGATACGATTCACCAGTGATTGGGGCATACGGCCTACATACGTGGCATCACACAGGCACTGAAATTCATAGACCACATTACTCATTTGTGTGGCAGGCAGAACGTCTTTTTGGCTTGATGGCAGCATCCTGTTAGTGGTGAATACCGCTCATGTTGCTACTGCATTGTAGCAGCGTGAAACAGCTAGTTTCTCCTGTTACTCAAACTTTTGAGGTACTCTACCCTTCCAGGGAAATCTGAGGTAGACTGGGCATTTTTCAGGGCTGAAAGTGATGGCCTTAAGCCCATTCATGAGTTTGTGTGATAGACAGCGTGAAATGATCTGCTCAGGGTAGCCATTACCCTGCAGGATGCCTTTGATGTGCCTATTTCAGCATCAAACTTGCGCTGTGAGCAAATGGCTCGGGCCCTAATTACGTGGTTGCCAATGAGACCAATCTTATAGTGCGTGGAACTGTGGGAATCCCAACACATATATTGACCAGTGAAGGTAGGCTTGTGGTAGACTGTGGTAGAGAACTTCCTGGCAGATTTCTCAACCAGTACCTCAAGGAAAGTAAATGATATGTCTTTAGATGATGTCACTAAAGAACAGCACGCAGATGAGAACTAGGAAGGGCCAAGGGCAGAAAGAAATATAGATAGCTGTGTTAAACAGTCTGTTTTCATGCTGTAATCTCTGCACAAGCGAGAATTCCAAAATTCCAAAAGGCCAAAGACACAGGAGAAGGTATGGGATCAGGGTTATTGCTTACCATTGAATTGAGAAACCCTGCTGAAGGCCCAGAGTCCATGGTGAATACAGTAGGACACAAACTGAGGCACTTCAGGAAGTGGCATGTGGCAGGGGCTGGTTGGGGTGGTGGGGCTGGTAGGGCTGGGGGTGATGGTGGGTGTTGGTTCCAGTGGCAGCAATAGGGGAAAGCAGCATCGGACCCTGGTAGAAACACACCAGTTTCTGTTTAAGCTCAAACTCTCAGAGGGGAATGAGGCCATGTGAATCTAACCTCAATTCAAGTGGCCTCCTGCCATTGCCATCACTAGTAAACATGCCATAGAATCATTGAGTCCACCAGGCCTGTGCTGGCTCTTTGGCAGGCTTCTCTCGTTAGTCACATTCACAACACCCCTGCTGCCACCCCCACCCCCATCGAACCCACCCCGGCCCACCCCCCACTGCACCGTACCCACTACCCACAGCCTTGCAGGTGCAGCAAGCAGTTAAGGAGGCAAATGGTATGTTGGCCTTCATTGCAAGAAGATTTGAGTACAGGAGCAAGGATGTCTTACTGCAGTTGTACAGGGCCTTAGTGAGACCACACCTGGAGTATTGTGTGTAGTTTTGGTCTCCCTACCTAAGAAATGATATACTTGCCATAGAGGAAGTGCAGCGAAGGTTCACCAGACTGATTCCTGGGATGGCAGGATTGTTGTATGAGGAGAGATTGGTCTGACTAGGCCCTGTATTCACTGGAGTTTAGAAGAATGAGAGGGGATCTCATTGAAATATATAAAACTCTGACAGGGCTGGACAGACTGGATGCAGGGATGATGTTTCCTCTGGCTGGGGGGGGTCTAGAACAAGGGGTCTCAGTCTCAGGATATGGGGTAGACCATTTAGGACTGAGGTGAGGAGAAACACCTTCACTCAGAGGGTGGTGAACCTGTGGAATTCTCTACCACAGAGGCTGTGGAGGCCAAGTCACTGAATATATTTAAGAAGGAACTGGGTAGATTTCTGGACACTACAGGCGTCGAGGGTATGACAGGAGTATAGCATTGAGATAGAGGATTAGCCATCATCATATTGAATAGCGGAACAGGCTCAAAGGGCCGAATGGCCTACTCCTGCCCTTATTTTCTATATTTCTATGTTTAAACTTTTCAAGTATTTATCCAATTCCCATTTGAAAATTCCGATTGAATCTGCCCTTTCAGGCAGCGCGTTCCAGATCACAACTAACTATGTAAAAAAATTTCTCACCTGGTTAATTTGTCAATCACCTTATATCTGTGCCCTCTGATTATCGATCCTCCCGCCAGTAGAAAGACTGTCTCCCAATCTAATTTATCAAAACCCCTCATCAATTTGAATGCCTCAATTAATTATCCCCTAAACCTTCTGTGCTCCAGAGAGAAGATAGGGTTCCAGGTGAGAGTCCCATTCTGGGGAGGGCAGGGATTAGATCAGTGTTGGTGAAGCCAGGGAAGCTGGAGAGAGAAGACCTGGTGGGGTGGGGGGAGGAGAAACAGGGTGGGGAGGGGGGCGGTGGTGAAATTGAGTCCAGGTTTGGACCAGGGAAAGGAGGCGGGGATGGGAGGAGACTGGTTGAAAAGGAAAGGGTGGCTGGTGTGGGCATGGTGAGCCGGAGAGGGGGAAAAGGGAATGGAAGGGGGAAGTCGAGGCGTGAAGAGTTGAAGGGAGGTAAGGGAGGGGAGGGGTCGTTCTAAGCCCTCACGGTGACACAGTTGATTGGATCTCTCACCGTGACCATAGCAACGGAACATCACAAATCAGATCCACTTACATTCAAATGGAGACAACACTCCTTTCCAGTTACTGAGCTGACTGACTGAGGAGGGAGAGGGGAGGGGGTGTCCCTCTGTGGCCTCAGGAGGTTTATGAAAAGAGATTTGTGATGTGAAGAACTCAGAACTATCTGTCCCAGAGCCCAGCAAATGCCTGCGCTATGAGAAGGGGCCCAGGTTAAACCCCCCAACAATGCTACAGGTAATCACACCATCAAATGGATTTTCAGCGTGTTTTGTTTTGATTTGATGAGATCTCCCAGAGAAGGGGCAAGTGTAGGTTATCATATTCTGAGGGCACATTAGCCAATAACAGATTGAGTTTCCCTTTGTCTGATAAGGAGCTGGACCACAGATCAGCCATGATCTCATTGAATGGCAGGACAGGATTGAGGGGCTGAATGGCCCACTCCCATTCCTATGGAGTGTGCAGCATAGGCAAACGTGACTGACCCAAATACACTGAGCACAGGCCTACAAGAGATCCAAATTTTTTTCCAAATTTTTGAAGGGGGAAGACAAGTTGAGAAGGCTGTTGGTAAAGGGCATACGGGATGTTTGGACTTTAGAAATAGAGGAGGCATTGAGCACAAAAACAAGGAAGTTATGCTAAACCTTTATAAAAACTAGGTTAGGCCTTAGCTGAAATATTGTGTTTGATTCTGGGCAGCACACTTTTGGAAAGATGCCAAGGTTTTGGAAAGGGTGCGGAGGAGATTTACTAGAATGGCCCCAGGGGTGAGGGACTTCAGTTAATGTGGAGAGACTAGAGAAGCTGGGATTGTTCTCCTTAGAGCAGAGAAGGGTTAAGAGGAGATTTAGTCGAGGCGCTAAAAACGATGACGACGTTTGGTAGAGTAAATAAGGAGAAACTGCCCCCAGTGGCAGTAACTAGAATACACAGATTTAAGATAATTGGCAAAGGAACTTGGGAGGAGATGAAGAGAATTTGCACAGTGAGTCGATGTGATGTGGAACCTCCTGCATTCAGCGAGGGCATCAGATTCCATAATAATTTTCAAAACAGAATTGGATAAGGAGAAACATTGCAGGGAAAGAGCAGGGGAGTGAGACTAAATGGATCATTCTTTCAGCAGGTTGGCACGAGGGGCTAATTGTAATCCTTCAGTGCTCTATAAGGGAAATGTGTTGTACAGCAGGAAACCCTTCTCACTGCCCTCAGCACAGTGACTGTGCAGCCAATGATCTCTGATAACTCAATTTGGAAGATTCCTCGCTTATTGAACTCTGGCTTTTAGGATACCATTCACATACATAAATTTCCCAACAGTGGGTGTTGGGCATTCATTGACTGAATGCCTGGTTCTTTTATCACATGTTTACTAAGAACAGGAATGGTTAATACTTGTTTCTGCAGGCAGAGCAGCAGTAACTGTGCAGATACCAACTCTGATATCACACAGCAGCCAGTGCTAACAATGTCTATTTCCCTCAAACCTGCTGCTAACCTTTAATCTAACCCCGAACCTCTAATCATAAGGACCAACCCTATGCATAATCACATGAGCGAAACCCCAAACCCTCAGCATAACCCCAAACCCTCAGCATAGCCCCAAACCCCGATGGTACCTTTGAACTCTGAGCGTAACCCAAAATCCTGAACATAATTCCAAATCTTGAACCTAATCCCGAGCCCTAACCCAAGCCACCTGCATGATACAGGAAGTCTGCTATTTTCTTATATTCATTCATAGGATGTGGGCATCGCGGGCGAGGGCGGCATTTGTTGCCCATCTCTAATTGTCCCTTGAGAAAATGGTGATGAGCTGCCTTCTTAAACCTCTGCAGTCCATGTGGTGTAGGTACACCCACAGTGCTGTTAGGGAGGGAGTTCCAGGATTTTGACCCAGCGACAGTGAAGGAATGGAGATATATTTCCAAGTCAAAGGGTGTGTGTCTTGGAGGGGAACTTCCAGGTGGTGGTGTTCCCATGTGTCTGCTGCCCTTGTCCTTCTAGATGGTAGTGGTTGTGGGTTTGGAAGGTGCTGTCTAAAGAGCCTTGGTGATTTTCTGCAGGGAATCTTGTAGATGGTACACACTGCTGCTACTGTGCATCGGTGGTGGAGGGAGTGAATGTTTGTGGTTGGGGTGCCAATCAAGTGGGCTGCTTTGTCCTGGACAGTGTCAAGCTTCTTGTGAGTTGTTGGAGCTGCACTTATCCAGGCAAGTGGAAAGTATTGCATCACAGTCCTGACTTGTGCCTTGTAGATAGTGGACAGGCTTTGGGGAGTCAGGAGGTGAGTTACTCACCACAGGATTCCTAGCCTCTGACCTGTTCTTGTAGTCACAGTATTTATTTGTCTCGTCCAGTTCAGTTTCTGGTCAATGGTAACCCCCAGGATGTTGACAGTGGGGGTTTCAGTGATGGTAATGCCATTGAATGTCCAGGGGCAATGGTTAGATCCTCTCTTGTTGGAGATGGTCATTGCCTGAGACTTGTGTGGCGCGAATGTTACTTGCCACTTGTCAGCCCAAGCCTGGATATTGTCCAGGTCCTGCTGCATTTGGACATGGACTGCTTCAGTGTTTGAAGAGTCATGAATGTTGCTGAACATTGTGTAATCAACAGTGAACATCCCCACTTCTGACTTAATGATGGAAGGAAGGTCATTGATGAAGCAGCTGAAGATGGTTGGGCCAAGGACACTACCCTGAGGAACTCCTGCAGTGATGTCCTGGAACTGAGATGACTGACCTCCAACAACCACAACCATGTTCCTTTGTGCTAGGTATGACTCCAACCAGTGGAGAGTTTTCCCATTGATTCCCATTGACTACAGTTTTGCTAGGGCTCCTTGATGCCACACTTGGTCAAAAGCGGCCTTTATGTCAAGGGCAGTCACTCTCACCTCACCTCGGGAGTTCAGCTCTTTTGTCCATGTTTGAACCAAGGCTGTAATGAGGTCAGAAGCTGACTGACCCTGGCGGAACCAAAACTGAGCGTCAGTGAGCAGGTTATTGCTAAGCAAATGCTGCTTGATAGCACTGTTGATGACCCCTTCCATCACTTTACTGATGACCAAAAGTAGTCTGAATGGGCAGTAGTTGGCTGTGTTCGATTTGTCCTGCATTTTGTGTACAGGACATACCTGGGCAATTTTCCACATTGCCATGTAGATGCCAGTGTTGTAGCTGTACTGGAACAGCTTGGCTAGGGACGCGGCAAGTTCTGGAGAACTGATCTTCAGTACCATTGCAGGAAAATTGTCAGGACCCATAGCCTTTGCACTATCCAGTGCCTTCAGCCGTTTCTTGATACCATGTGGAGTGTATTGAATTGGCTGAAGACTGGCATTTGTGATGCTGGGGACCTCCGGGGGAGGTCCAGATGATTCATCCACTCGGCACTTCTGGACGAGTGTGACATCAAGGAGCCCGAATAAAACTGGAGTCAATGGGGATCAGGGGGAAAACTCTCCGCTGGTTGGAGTCATACCCAGCACAAAGGAAGATGGTTGTGGTTTTTGGAGGTCAATCATCTCAGTCCCAGGACATCAAAGCAGGAGTTCCTCAGGATAGTGTCCTAGGCCCAACCATCTTCAGCTGCTTCCCTCCATCATAAGGTCAGAAGTGGGGACACTCGCTAATAACTACACAATGCTCAGTATCAATCGCAGTTCCTCAGATACTGAAGCAGTCTATGCCCATATGCAGCGAGACCTGCACATTCAGGCTTGGGCTGATAAGTGGCAAATAACACAAGTGCCAGACTATGACCATCTCCAACTATTAAATAATCTAACCATCTCCCCTTGACATTCAAAGGCATTATCAGTGCTGAAACATTGCTATCAACATCCTTGGGCAGGAAAGGGGTTATCATTACTCAAAAACACAACTGGACCAGCCATATAGAGTCATAGAGGTCTACAGCACAGGAAAAGGCCCTTCGGCCCATCAAGCCTGCGCCAGTCAAACAAGTACCTAACTATTCTAATCCCATTGTCCAGCACTAGGCCCATAGCCTTGTATGCCATGGCATCGCAAGTGCACATCCAAATACTTCTTCAATGTTAGCAGGGTTTCTGCCTCTACCATCCTTTCAGGCAGCGAGTTCCAGATTCCCACCACCCTCTGGGTGAAAAAATTCCTCACATTCTTTCTAAACCTCCTGCCCCTTACCTTAAATCTATGCCCCCTGGTTATTGATCCCTCCACCAAGGGGAAAAGTTCCTTCCTATCTACCCTACCTATGCCCCTCATAATTTTATACACCTCAATCATGTCCCCCCTCAATCTCCTCTGCTCCAGGGTAAATAACCCCAATCTATCCAATCTCTCCTCATAACTAAAACGCTCCAGCCCAGGCAACATCCTGGTAAATCTCCTCTGCACTCTCTCTAGTGCAATCACATCCTTCCTATAATGCGGATTCCAGAACAGCACGCAATACTCTAGCTGTGGTCTAACCAGCGTTTTATACAGTGCCAGCATAACCTTCCTGCTCTTATATTCTATGCCTCGGGTAATTAAGGCAAGTATCCCATATGCCTTCTTAACCACCTTATCTACCTGTCCTACTACCTTAAGGGACCGGTGGACATGCACACCAAGGTCGCTCTGATCCTTGGTACTTCCGAGGGTCCGCGTATTCCCGTGCTTTGTTTGTCCTGCCCCAGTGCATCACCTCACACTTATCCGGATTAAATTCCATTTGCCACCGATCAGCCCATTTGATCAGCCCGTCTATATCCTCCTGCAATCTAAGGCTCTCCTCCTCACTATTTACCACCCCACTAATTTTCGTGTCATCCGTGAACTTACTGATCAACCCTCCTACATTCAAGTCTAAATCGTTTATCTATACACAAACAGCAAGGGACCCAACACCGATCCCTGTGGAACCCCACTGGACATAGGCATCCAGTCACAAAAACACCCTTCGACCATCACCCTCTGCTTCCTGCCACTCAGCCAATTCTGGATCCAATTTGCCAAATTGCCTTGGATCCCATGGGCTCTTACCTTCGTTATCAGTCTCCCATGCGGGACCTTATCAAAAGCCTCGCTGAAGTCCAAGTAGACTATGTCAAATGCATTGCCCTCATCTACACACCTGGTCACCTCTTCAAAAAATTCAATCAAATTGGTCAGACATGACCTCTCCTTAACAAAACCATGCTGACTGTCCTTGATTAATCCCTGCCTCTCCAAATGTAGATTAATTCTGACCCTCAGAATTGCTTCCAATAGTTTCCCCACCACTGCGGTCAGACTGACTGGCCTGTAGTTCCCTGGTTTATCCCTTCCCCACTTCTTGAATAACGGTACCACATTGGCTGTCCTCCAGTCCTCTGGCACCTCTTCTGTGGCCAGAGAGGTATTGAAATTATTGCCAGCGCCCCTGCTATCTCCTCCCTTGCCTCACTCAACAGCCTGGGATACATTTCATCCAGGCCTGGAGATTTATCTACTTTTAAGCCTGCCAGACCACTTAGAACCTCCTCCCTTTCTATGCTAATTTCTTTACTTATATCACAGTCCTTCTGCCTGATTTCCATACCCACGTCGTCCCTCTCACTTGTGAACACGGACACAAAGTATTCATTTAGAACTCTACCCACGTCTTCCGGCTCCACACACAAATTACCACTATGGCCCTTAATGGGCCCTACTCTTTCCCTAGTTATCCTCTTACTCTTAATGTACTTGTAAAATAACTTTGGATTTTCCTTTATTTTACCTGCCAATGTTTTTTCATGCCCCCTTTTTGCTCTCCTAATTTCCTTTTTAAGTTCCCCCCTACATATTCTATACTCTTCAAGAGCTTCCGATGTTTTGAGCCCTCAGTATCTGCCATAAGCCTCCCCTTTTCTCTTTATCCAATCCTGTACATCCCTCGACATCCAGGGTTCCCTGGGTTTGTTGGTCCCACCCTTTATCTTTACTGGAATATGTTGGCCCTGTACTCTCCCTATTTCCTTCTTGATTGAGTCCCACTGCTCTGATGCAGATTTACCTAAAAGTAGCTGCTCCCAGTCCACTCTGGCCAAATCATATCTGATCTTATTAAAATCAGCCTTCCCCCAATTTAGAACTCAGATTTCTGGTCCATCCTTGTCCTTTTCCATAACAAACCTGAATCTGCAAAATGCTCCCCCGCTGATACCTCAACCATTTGCCTGGCTTCATTTCCTAAAATTAAGTCCAGGACCACCCCCTGTCTTGTAGGACCCTCTAAGTACTGGCTTAAAAAGCTCTCCTGGATGCATTTTAAGAATTCCGCTTCCTCTAAACCTATCACACTATGACTAATCCAGTTAATGTTGGGGAAGTTGAAATCCCCCACTATTACTACCCTATTATTTTTAACACTTCTCTGAAATTTGCCTACATATCTGCTCTTCTATTTCTCTGACTGTTTGGGGGCCTATAGTACACTCCCAGCAATGTGATTGCTCCTTTTTTTGTACTCAAGTTCTACCCATATGGCTTCATTGGAGGAGCCTTCTAAGATGTCATCCCTCCTTACTGCTGTAATTGATTCCTTGATCAATATTGCGATACCCCCTCCTCTTTTACCTTCTTCCCTGTCTCGCCTGAAGACTCCATATCCTGGAATATTGAGCTGCCAATCCTGCCCCTCTCTCAACCATGTCTCTGTGACAGCAATGACATCATATTTCCATGTGTTAATCTGTGCCCTCAACTCATCTCCCTTATTTGTCAGACTCCTTGCATTAAAATAAATACCATCCAACCTTGCCAAACTCCCTTGTGTCTTAACTGGCCTATAATTTCTTTGCCTTCCAGACTCACTTGCTCTCTCTTCTAATTTAGGCTGTGCATCTCCCCCTGCTGAACCTCCTCTCAGGATCCCATCCCCCTGCCAAGTTAGTTTAAACCCTCCCCGACAGCACTAGCAAACCTCCCCGCAAGGATGTTGGTCCCACTCCAGTTCAGGTGCCTTATACAGGTCCCACTGCCCCCAGAAATGGTCCCAATGTCCCAGAAATCTAAAGCCCTCCCTCCTGAACCATCTCTCCAGCCACACATTCATCTGGACTAACCTCCTATTTCTATACTCACTATGGCACAGGAAGTAATCCAGAAATTACTACCTTTGAGGTCCTGTTTTTTAATGTTTCCTAGCTCCCTAAATTCTGCTTGCAGGACCTCATCCCTCTTTCTACCTATGTCGTTGGTACCAATATGTACCATGATCTCTGTCTGTTTGCCCTCCTCCTTTAGAATGCCCTGCAGCCATTCAGTGATATCCTTAACCCTGGCACCAGGGAGACAACATACCATCCTGGAGTCACGTCTACAGCCACAGAAACGCCTGTCTGTTCCCCTTACTATTGAGTCTCCTACCACTATTGCTCTTCCCCTCTTTTTCCTCTCCCCCCCACCCCGGGCCATGCAGCTGAGCCACTCACAGTGTCATGAGTGTGGCTGTGCTCCCCAGAGGAACGTCACTCTTGCCATTTTCCAACACAGAAAAATGGTTCTCGAGCAAGATGCACCCTGGGGATTTCCTGACTACCTGTCTGACACCTTTCTTCTGACTGATGGTCACCCTCTCTGTCTGCACTTCCGTAAGCTGTGGGGTGACCACATCTAAAAATGTGCTATCCACGAAACTCTCAGCCTCGCGGATGCACCTCAGTGCCTCCAGCTGCTGCTCAAACTCCGAAACTCGGAGCTCAAGTAGCTGCAGCTGGTGGCACTTCCTGCACACATGGTCAGTCAGAGCTCAAGGAGTGTCTAGGACTTCCCACATGTTGCAAGCAGTACATACCATGGGACTGAGCTGCGCTGCCATGCTTCTAGTTGAAAACAAAACCCTTACTTTAAGTTAAATACAATAAAAAAAGTTAAATGATGTATTTTAAATAAAAACTAGAACTCTTACCTTTCCTTAGCTTAATCTATTTTAAACTGGAGAAAAACACTTACCCACTACTCACCAATCAACTCTCACTTTTGTGCTGATGTTATTTTTTGAAGCTTCCCTGCACTCGCGTTGGTTCTGATCTCTCCACCACTCTCTCTCACTGTCTTGTGATGTCACTCGTTATTTCAACAAGAACTGTTCCCAGACTGCTTCACCACTATGCTGACTGCAGGACACTCTTCCCAGACTGCTTCACCGCTATGCTGACTGCAGGACACTCTTCCCAGACTGCTTCACCATGATGCTGACTGCAGGACACTCTTCCCAGACTGCTTCACCGTGATGCTGACTGCAGGACACTCTGTGGTTACGAGAGCAGATGAGAAGCTGGGAAGTCTGTAGCGAGTAACTCACCTCCTGACTTCCCAAAGACAACTCACCATCAGAAGTGTGATGGAATACTTTCCACTTGCCTGGATGAGTGCAGCTCCCACAACACTCAAGAACTTGACACCATCCAGCACAAAACAGCCCACTTGATAGGCACCCCATCCATTGTTCTGAGATGGATCCTTCTACCTTGGACTCTAGGCCCAGGACTTGATTCTTAGGCAGACTGTAGACATACTCTGGTGTCTGCTTAACACTTGTTTATTAGAACTATATCTAAACAGACGTATTGCTCTGAGACATGATTCCAGCCTCTCGAGAGAGAGAGAGTCTGACACATGACTGACTGATGTCAGTGGCACATCATCATTTATGTCATACATTAGCATATGTTATTTGGTAACCCTTTATCCCACTCCTCCCCCCCAAGTATACTACCCCACTTCTTAACAACAACATGAAATTTTGGCTTCAACTATTTACATTGCGTTTCTGTAACTCCCTTCTTTAAAACTATGGATTTTAGCCAACTCCAATTACAACTCTTCCCCTCCCCAAGTCACAGTCCTGGGGGATTCAATCTCTCTCAGTATTCTCAGCCCTTAGGGAAGATGTCTTGGAGACACAAGGGTTTCTTCTGCATCTGCGAGGACATCATCATCTGCAGAATAGGATAGCACCTAACCAGCTTTGCTGTCAGCGCAGCTGGCTAAACAAAAAATCTTTTGGCCCTAGAGAGAAGACTGAAGAGAATAAACCTTTGGACACTCTGGGATTGGAAGAGAAGAACTCGGGACACTCTGAGAAACTTGTTGCTCCATCGAAGGCCTCTGGGAAGCAGCTTCAGAAGAGGAATGATCTTCAACTCCAGAAAAGATTATCACAGCCAAATCAGCAACTGCTTTATTGAAGACTGAAAAGTAATTGAAGATCAGAGATTTCAATAATCTTAGACAAAGAAGGAAAAAAACAACCAACTTCCTGTCAGACTGTCAGGAAGAGAACAGGAGATGATTTTCTCAATGACATTTCGGGAGGGGCTTTCTGGAGGCAGTGGTAAGACAGCCACACTTCTCTCTGTGTGAGGCTGCTCCACTCTGGGCAATGGAAAGAATTGCTGAGGATATGGAGACAAGAGAACCTCATCTTCTGTAATGGGAGGAATTTCCTGTAGACAAATCAACTCTAGGACAAGATGTACAGGATTCTGCAGCTTCAGAAGTGTTAAGGATTCTGCCGCAGTTCCTGTGCTGACCTCTTGCCCTGGAGGGAAGCCTTTCAGCTGGGACTGAAACATGGGAGGCAATTGACTCACCCTGGAAGGTACCAGCTCTTCAGCAGTGTGATCCTCTATGGACTCTGACCTGGACTCAGGCAACACATCCTCTTTGTGAACAATAGAAGATAAAGCAGGCAATACATTGGTAGATGGAGTTGAACTAAAACCTGAATACTGCTCAGTCACTAGAAACACAGCTGATTCTTCTAAAAAGACAATAGAGACTTCATACGGTGCATCCATCAACTGGAAAGATAAATCGTTCTCTAGGACCTCTATCTCTAAGAGGTCACTAGGTATTGCAAGGGATTCTTCCTCATCACTCTCTAGGAAGAGCCAATTCAGGTCCAGCAGCTCTTCACAGGGGTGCTCACCATCTGCTGCAGTGCCCCCTGTATCCCTCACCTCTGGCCTTACCTAGTGAAGAACTAAGATTCATAACTTCAATCTCTGCCCGGGGTCCAGTGGATGGTGTCTCTGTGAAAGAAAGGAACTTACTGCTGAGTGTATAAACTTCCTCAGCTTCTGAAGGCTGAATTTCCACTGCTTCTAAATAAAAGGTTGGAGATTGTTGCATGAAAGACAGTGGGTGGAATTTTCCATGCCCACTGGCATTGGGCATCATGGTGGGGATGAGCAGACATATGGAGGGAAGGCCAAAAATCAGTTTCATGACGTAGTGAAACCAGTTTGTGATCGTCTGCTCAGCCCGTCAATGGCGGGCCGCATTTCCTGCCACCATACACCGGGAACTTCATTGCGATACATCTGCATATCATAATAAGCCCAGCTTGCCGGAATCAACCCTCCACACTGCAGCATTCAAGCATGTTTCACAACTGAACATAGGCTGCACTTCACTCAGGACTTTGAGGTTTGTTTACTCACCTTGCTTCGGGCAGCACTCGCAGTCATCAGTGCCAGGCTTCACAGGCAGCACCACATCACTTTTAGGGGCTCATGGGCAGGTCTCTACCTACCAGACCAGCTGTGAGGTAGGGGTGGCTTTTCAATGGCTTTAGGGCTAGGGTTTGCTTGGGGAAGGGGGAGAAGTGGCCTCAGGCAAGGGAAGAGGCTGCAGGGCGAGGGCTAGACTGGGGAAGGAGGGTGTCCCAGGGTGTGTGTGTGGGGGCACATGTTGATCTGTGCAAGTCGGCTCAAGAGGGTGTGGGCTGAGGAGGCAGTCTCCAGAGCAGATGAGGCCAGATGGAGATGTGAGGGTGTGTGTGAGAGGGTGGGTGGTGATGTACCTTGAGCTGGCAGTGAGTGAGATGCCAGAGATTGTGTGATGGGTTTGTGAGTGTGTGAGTTTAGAGTGATGAGATGGTTGCCTTACCCTGGCGACACGGATGAGATCGTTCATCCTCTTTCTGCACTGGATGGCCGACCTCTTCTGTGCAGCATTGGCACTGACCACCACTGCCACTGCCTTCCAAGCTGGAGTGGTGATGCTGATGGCCCTCCTGCGGGGATACAGGGTATCGCAGTGGGCTCCAATGGTGTCCAGAAGTCATCCCAGGGATGTGTCACTGATTAGGGGGCTGCAGTCTTCATGCCTTTCGGGGGCCATGTCTCCTGTGCAGCAGACCTAGACTGGAAGCACTGGGAGGTGTGTGCACTTTACATATGGCAGCCAGTGTGAGGCAGTGAGGCGAATGAGAGCCCAGCTGCCACTGAAACAGCATATTTCTCAGGAATGCATGATTAATGAGGCGGGATTGGGACAATGGCATGTAAAGCTGCCATTGCAGCCAGTGGGTAAAACGTTCTTTTTCCCAACCGCTACCATAGTTAGTGCAAATCCAGGATGATTCTGCTCAGTGAGTTGTTCAAGTGATGAGCATCATCTGGTTTTTCTAGGATTCCCAGAATTATTCCAACATCACCACTCTGTAAGGATGTACTCTGATCGTGAAGAACATAGAATCAACGATCTGTCACTCTCTGCAGTTAAGATCAATAATCCAGCCTTTGATTGGAAGGTCAATGCCACCTGGACCTTTTTCTTGACTCTTGGATAGAATGTGTTTCATAAATACTTTCTGGTTTTCGATTTTGATTAAAATTGCTGAATTTGCAGAAATGCTTGAAATGTCCAGTTTTGCCACACTGGGAGCATTCAGCACCTCCTACTGGACAGTCTTGGCCTCTATGCTGTTGCTTTTTGTGCTACAATACAAGCATCTCAAAGTGGCTGCTGGTATGGAGTTTCCTGCCCTTCTGCCTGGTTTGGCAGCTTTCTTATGGGTGGGGCCACTGCCCATGGACTCACTCAATCTATGGAGTCGTGTGTAGCTTCGGAGTCGCCCCAAATTACAGCCCGATTAAACGTTCTAAGTCCGGTCTGCCCCGCATCCTGGATCGCTTGATTTAAAGTAAGGTCATCTTTGGTCTGCAGAAAGTTGGAGAGTTTGTCATCCTGGACACCCCCTGGACTATGTGATCATGGATTAGCTCATCCTTCAGTGCCCCATATCCACAAGAACTAGCTCGGTGATAAAGGTCAGTTAGGAATAATTCAATCGATTCCCCAGGTCATTGCAAGCACTAGTTAAAACATACTTGCACAATTACTAAGTTTTACTTAGGGCTAAAATAAGTGCCAAAGGCTTTAAGAATGGACTCAAAGCCCATGGTGGACTCCTGCACACCCTGCCTTAGGAGAAGATCATCTGCCACTGGACCTACTGCATAAAGAAAGGAACTAATTTGAAGCTTTTGCTCCTTCTCATGAAGGCCTCTTGCTGCTCGGTACTGGAGGAAATGACATTCCCATAACTCCCACTCCTGCCCTCTCTCAGGACCTCGAGGGAGTCAAACAGGCAGGGCAAGGGCAGGGACTGCTCACCAGGTACGGGCATTGTTACCTCTCTCCAGTGTGTCTCCTTCACCACTGAAATTCCTCAATCTCTAGTTTCTTTCAAAGGTTTCTACACTCTGTGCTTCCTTCGATAACACCGATGTGTTATTTTGCATCAATGTTTCCACGAATGGCACCATGTTCTGGGATTGGGTCCTTCTATCTTGGACTCTAGGTGTGGTACTTGGTTCTTAGGCAGACTGTAGATAAACTCTGGTATCTGCTTAACACTTGTTTATTAGTATTACATCTAAACAGGTTAGAGAGCAGGCACATTGCTCCTAGACATGATTCCAACCTCTCTCAAGAGTCTACCACATGACTGACTGATCATCATCTATGTCATACATTAGCATATCCCACCTGTTAACCCTTCCACCATCTTAAACCTCTACTCCCTCCACCTCCGACACACAGCGGCTGCAGTGTGTACCATATACAAGGGCACTGCAGCAACTAATCATGGATTCTTCAAAAGCACCTCCCAAACCCAAAATCTCTACCATCTGGACAAGGGCAGCAGATAGATGGGAACACCACCACCTGGAAGTTCCCCTCCAAGTCACTCACCATCCTGACTTGGAAATATATCGGCCGTTCCTTCACTGTCGCTAGGTCAAAATCCTGGAACTCCCTCCCTAACAGCACTGTGGGTGTACCTACACCACAGGGACTGCAGCGGTTCAAGAAGGCAGCTCACCACCACCACCTCGAGGGCAATTAAGGATGGGCAATAAATGCTGGCCCAGCCAGCGATGCCCAAATGCCATGAAAGAATAAATAAATAAAATACCTCCCACCTCTCATTCTTTCAAACTCCGAGGAATTTCAGCTGACTCTTCTCAACACCAGACCACTGTAGGCCTGATTTTAAGCCTGGTTCCTGGTTTGGGTGTTTGACCTGGGATGTGAATTCGAAGCTGATTCACTGCTCCTGCTGACTACCCACACGTTCCGGCCCGGGAGTATTTGGAAGTGACGAGGAATCGCATTCCGGCATCGGGAGCCAGCTCATTCCTGTGAGATCCTCATGATCCCGCATGGTGGGGTTAGTTGCTGGGAGACGAGGTTGTGCCGCAGTGAGAGCTGGTCTGGGGTCACCCAAAAATTTCTTCGTGGGGCCAGCGCACAGGTGCACTTGACCTCATCATGACCCCCACAAAGTAAGTAAGGGAAGAGAGAATCACTCCACAATCACAGATTCTAGCTCCCTCAACACTTAATTCACTTAAACTATTTTCAAAGGAGAGCAGGTGAGTTATCCCTGGTGTTCTGGCCAATTGTTATCCCTCAACCTACATCACAAAAACAGTCTACCTGGTCATTATCACAATGTGAACCACGTTCATAAATTCTGGCAGAATGTGGACATTAGCCTATGATGCCGACACAACCCTCAAAGCAGAAACTGTTTTCTTTTCCAAATTTGATAAGACCAGACACAATCAATTTAGTGCCTCAATCCTTCATATTTCACAAGAGGCCAGGTACACCTCAAGGTTAATCCCCTCCCAGGGTAAATTGTCAAAGAAGCTAATTCACGCACTCTCCCTCTCCACTCAAACTGGTCTCTTAACCAGCAAACTGACTTTTATAAATTCCCCTCTTACACAATAGCCCAGTTGTCACAGGATAAAATTAGCCAATCAGAGGGCAGCTAATCACACCACTTTCTGTGATCAAATTAATTAAGATATTAAGCAGCCAAAAGCTGTTCACTGACAGGACTCCAAATGAAAGCAGGGTTAGATATACCCATGTTCATTCCAGGGATGTGCTGAGTGAGTTACCTCAACAAATGTGGTACAGGACCAGGAAGAACAGAATCAGTCAGGGTTCCTGCCTCTGATTACTGGCCAGTGGAAAGTATGTGTAATGGACGTTGGGTGAGAACAGGGATACAGATTGTCTGTGATAACCCTCTCCTTCCTTTCCCTTCCCCTCCAACCTCCCCCCTTGCTTCTCCATATCACCTGATAAAATTATCAGACTGCTTATCCAACATCCAGTCCTGGATGAGCAGAAATTTTCTGCAATTAAATATTGGAAAGACTGAAGTCATTGTTTTGGTCCCCGCTCTAAACTCTGTTCCCTAGCAACTGACCATCCCCTGGCAACAGTCTGAGGTTAAGCCAGTCTGTTCTCAAACTGGGTATCACATTTGACTCTGAGGTGAACTTTGAGCTTCATGTTTATGCCATCACTAAGACCACCTATTTCCACCTCCATGACATCATTTAATTCGCCTCATCTCAACTCATCTGCTGCTGAAACCCTCCTTGTTAACTCCAGGCTTGAATATTCCAATGCACTCCTGGCTGGTCTCCAACATTCTACCCTCCGTAAACTTGAAAAAACCCGGTTGTCCATGTCTTAACTCACAGCAAGTCCCAATCCCTATCATCCCTGTGTTTGCTGACCTACATTGGCTCCTCAGTCAAGCAACATCTTGATTTGAAAATTCTCAAACTTGTTTTCAAATCCCTCCATGCTTTGCCCTTCCCTGTCTCTGTAATTTCCTCCAACCACACAACCCTCCGAGATCCCTGCACTCCTCTAATTCTGGCCTCTTGAGCACCCCCGATTTTAATCACTCCACCATTGGCAGCCGTGCCTTTAGCTGCCTAGGACACAAGCTCTGGAATTCCCTCCCTAAACTTCTGTGCCTCCCTATATCACTCTCCTCCTTTAGGACACTTTTTAAAACCTTTACTTTGTTTTATAATGCTCCTGTGAATCTCTTTGGGATATTTCATTACATTTAAGGTGCTATGTAAATATAAGTTGTTGTTGTTGTTTGACTTGCTGCCACTTGAGTGTAGATCTCTGGCTATTGATGCCACTTCTCCTTGAATGACTATTTGTGGCGCTTAGGTAAATTGAGATGGAACTGGGCTGTTTGTGCCCAGTGTTCCAAGATTAGTCCAGCTGCCTAGTTCCAGATGCAGATTAGGGACTGGTGCAAGGCAGCATTGGGAGTGGTAGGCGGGGAATTGTTTGTGAATGAAACTTAAAGGGAAGGGGGCAATTAAAAGGGAGTGTCAGATTTTGAGCATGGCATTTCATAAAGCCCTTGAACAGGCTCAGTGAGCACCTCGATCCACCAGCAACCAGGTATTGGAGGGGCAAGAAGTGAGTGCCGGAAATGGAGGGGTAGGAAACCCAAGGTGAAAGTGTTATTCCCCAGGAGCAGTGTGATGGCAGAGTCCAGATTAAGGAGAATTGACTGTGGCGGTCACTGGTGCTAAACCACCTGGAGCTGCAGGCATCCATATGGCATCTGACATTCCAATGACTGCCACGGACCCAGTGGAGACTTCCCGTCTAGTGAATAGCAGGTAGAGCACCAGGCAACTCCTTGACCCAATGCCCTAAATCGTCCTCAAGGCACATTCTGGAGTAAATCTCCCCATCTATGCCCAGAAGTGAATGTTACACTAGTATGCCTTGTTAAACTGCTTTACACCAACCAGTTTGGGTTTGCAGTTGTGTTCCCTTTAACCAACAACGAAGTCAGCTGTTGGCTGAATGAAATAATACTTGCCAAACCATGGGAAAAAAAATTAGTGTAAATATGAGTTTCAGCATCATGATTAATGTTGCCTAAACTTAAACATTGAGTCCTATTATAATTAGAAAATAGGGCTTACCAACACAATTAATTTTCTTTAATTCATTCATGAGATGTGGGTTTCGCTGGCTGGGCCAGCATTTATTGCCCATCCCTAGTTGCCCTTGAGAAGGTGGTGGTGAGCCGCCTTCTTGAACCGCTGCAGTCCCTGTGGTGTAGGTACACCCACAGTGCTGTTAAGGAGGGAGTTCCAGGATTTTGACCCAGTGACAGTGAAGGAACGGCGATATATTTCCAAGTCAGGATGGTGAGTGACTTGGAGAGGAATTACAAGTGGTGTTCCCATCTATCTGTTGCCATTTCAGTTGTAATTCACCATCTACTGTTTGCTACGTATCAATTTTAATTGAAATCAGTGTCTGAGTTTAGTATAAATTAATGAGATTAATTTAGATTCCTTAGATAGTGAACAAGTTAACAGCATCAGGTAACCAGTCTATTGGGAGAGATTAGAATATATCTGCCTGTAGTTAGCAGAACTGATAGGACCTTGTCGTCATGAGCTGTGTTGTTGGCTCCATTTGCATTCTTTTTTATATTTGTTCATGGGATGTAGGCGTTGCTGGCTGGGCCGGCATTTGTTCTCCAACAGAGACTGGAGAACTTACACTGGAGAATAGGGAAATGGCAGAGAAACTAAACAATGGCTTTGTGTCTGTCTTCACAGAGGAAGATAGGGAAAATCTTCCAGAAATACTCAGGAACTAAGGGACTTGTGAAAATGAGAAACAGAAAGAAATTAGTATTAATAAAAAGGTAGTGTTCAAAAAAATTAATTGGATTGAATGTTGATAAATCCCCTGGGCCTGACGAGCTACGTCTCAGAGATGTAGTTATAGAGATAATGGATGCATTGGTTGTTATCTTTCAAAATTCTATAGATTCCGGAAAGGCTCCTGCAGACTGGAAAGCATCACATGTAACCCCACTATGGGAGAGAGAAAAACAGAATTATTAACTTGTTTTATTCGTTCACAGGATGTGAGCATCGCTGGCTATTTATTTTCAGAGGGCATTTAAGAGTCAACCACATTGCTGTGGGTCATAGGCCAGGTAAGGACGGCAGATTTCCTTCCTTAAAGGGCATTAGTGAACCAGATGGGTTTTTAATTCCACCATCTGCCTTGGGGGGGATTCAAACCCAGGTCCCCAGAGCATTAACCGGGGTCTCTAGATTTCCAGTCCTGTGACAGTACCACTGCACCACCACCTCCCCATGTTAGAGTCTATTATAAAGGATGTGATAACTATACACTTGAAAATAATATGATTGGTGATTGGGCAGAGTCAACATGGATTTATGAAAGGGAAATCATGTTTGATAAACCCGTTGGAGTTTTTTTGAGGATGTTACCTGTAGCATAGATAAAGGAGAACAAGTGGATGTGGTGTATTTGGATTTTCAGAAGGCTTTTGATAAGGTCCCACACAGGAGGTTAGTAAACAAAATTAGAGCACATGGGATTGGTTTATACTGAGAATTGGTTAACAGGCAGAAAACAGAGTAGTAGGAATAAATGGGTCATTCTCAGATTGTCAGGCTGTGACTAACAGAGTACCACAAGGATCAGCGCTTGGGCCCCAGCTGTTCACAATCTATATGAATGATTTGGATTTGGGGACCAAATGTAATATTTCCAAATTCGCTGATGACACAAAACTAGGCAGGAATGTGAGTTGTGAGGAAAATGCAAGGAGGCTTCAAGGGGACTTGGACAGGCTTAGTGAATGGGCAAGAACATGGCAGATGGAATATAATGTGAATAAGTATGAAGTTATCCACTTTGTTAGAAAAAACAGAAAGGCAGAGTATTGCTTACATGGTGAGAGATTGGGAAGTGTTGGTGTCCAAAGGGACCTGGGTGTCCTTGTTCATGAGTCACTAAAAGCTAGCATACAGGTGCAGCAAGCAATTAGAAAGGTAAATGGCCTTCATCACAGGGGATTTGAGTACAGGAGTGAAGATGTCTTTCTGCAAGTGTACAGAGCCTTGGTGAGATTGCACTTGGAGTATTGTGTACAGTTTTGATCTCCTTATCTAAGAAAGGATATACTTGCCATAAACAGAATGTAATGAAGGTTCAACAGACTAATCCCTGGGATAGCAGGATTGGTTTATGAGGGGAGATTGAGGAGATTGGGCCAGTATTCGCTAGAGTTTCGAAGACTGAGAGGTGATCTCATTAAAACTTACAAAATTCTTGCAGCGTGTGTAGATAGGATGTGGATAGGATGTTTCCCCTGGCTGGTGAGTCTAGAACCAGGGGGACAGTTTCAGAATAAGGAGCAGGCCATTTAAGACTGAAATGAGGTGGAATTCCTTCACTCAGAGGATGATGAGTCTTTGGAAATCTCTACCCCAGAGGGCTGTGGATACTCAATCATTGAGCATGTTCAAAACAGAAATTAATAGATTTTTGGATATTAATGACATCAAAGGGTAATGGGGATGGTATGATAAAGTGATGTTGAGGTAGATGATCAGCCATGATCTGTTTGAATGGTGGAGCAGGCTCAATTGGCTAAATGGTCTACTCCTGTTCCTATGTTCCCATGTTGTTGCCCATCCCTAATTGCCCTTGATGGTGATGAGCTGCATTTTGAACCACTGCAGTCCATGTGGTGTAGGTACACCCACAGCACTGTTAGGGGGGGAAATTCCAAGATTTTGACCTAGTGACAGTGAAGGAATGGCGATCTATTTTCAAGTCAGGATGGTGAGCGACTTGAAGGGGAACTTCCAGGTGGTGGTGTTCCCATAAATCTCCTGTCCTTGTCTTTCTAGATAGTAGAAATTGTGGGTTTGGAAGGTGCACTGGTGCCTTGGTGAGTTGCTGCAGTGCATCTTGTAAATGGTACACACTGCTGCCACTGTGTGTCGGTGGTGGAGGGAGTGAATGTTTAAGGTGGTGGATGGGGTATCAATCAAGTGGGCTGCTTAGTCCTGGACGGTGTCAAGCCTCTTAAGTGTTGTTGGAGCTGCACTCATCCAGGCAAGTGGAGAGTATTGCAGCACACTCCTGACTCATGCCTTGTAGATGGTGGACAGGCTTTAGGGTGTCAGGAGGTGAGTTACTTGCCACAGGATTCCCAGCCTGACCTGCTCTTGTGGCCACAGTATTTATATGGCTAGTCCAGTTCAGTTTCTGGTCAATGGTAACCAACCTCCAGGATGTTGATCGCTACTCCAGGGACAACAGTTTTGGTTAGTGGGGCGTGAGAGTGATGACCCTCCATTTGTATAACTGTTATCCATTTCCCTCTGTACCAGGATTAACCCACCTTATGATGTATCCAGATTCAAAATTCAGCTCCCTAAATCTCAGGAGACTTGCCAATTTAAACATTACATTTGCGGTTGCCTGTAACCCGCCTGTATAGGCGTATAACCAGACATCTCTGTGTCGGGGATGCACAATCACCTTTTACAGAGACACACTTTTCAATACACCAGACCACCAAATAAAGACTGAGAACAAAGTGGAACAGTGAAGAAAGCCTCTGGAAGGTGTGTGAAAGCACCCTCTCATACACCCTTGATTTATCCAAGAAAACCCCTCCTTTCATTTAATTGACCAAGCTGAGCGACGCGTGTCAGAAGAGTTCACCTCATAAAGACACGTCATTACCCCTGAACCTCTCAGTTATGGAGGCATCCATCACTCCCTCAATCTCTGAGGTGTTTAAACTAATTACAGGAGTTGATAGCATGGGGAGAGAGAAATGACCTCTCTAGTGGGAAGGGAGTCCAAAACCGAATAGGCATAACCTTCAAATTAAAAGCTGGACCATTCAAGGGAAGTTACAAGAAACAATTCTTCACAGAAGCAGTATCACAAAAGAAAATCAAAAGAAGCCATCATTGATTGTTGTAAAAATCCATCTGGTTCACCAATGAAGATTAGAGGGATGTAGATCAAGAGCGAGGAAGAGCAAGATGATGTTAGACAATTTGAAATTGAAATGGGAGGCTCCAGGAGCAACTGATGAGGAAAGGGAGGGGAGGCAGTGGTGTAGTGGTAATGTCGCTGGACTAGTATTGCAGAGATCCAGGGTAATGCTCTGGGGAAACCAGAATTGAATCTCACCACTGCAGATGGTGGAATTTGAATTCAAAAATAATCTAGAATTATAAGTCTAATGATGACCATGAAACCATTGTCGATTGTTGTCAAACCACATCTGGTTCACTATATCTGCTGTCCTTACCTGGTCTGGCCTACATGTGACTCCAGGCCCAGAGTAATGTGGTTGACTCTCAACCATCCTCTGGAATGGTGTGTCAAGACACTCAGTTCAAGGGCAATTAGGTAGAGGCAACAAATGCTGGCTTTTCCAGTATCACCCGCATCCCATGAAGGAATTAAAAATATCTAGAACCCTTCTCCCCAAAGAGCTGAGGCTCAAGTGAAAATTTAAAGCCTGGGATTGATAGATTTTTGAGTAAGGGTAATGAGGGATATGGAGCAAAGATAGAGGAGCAGATTGACCATGAACTAACTGCATGTGGAACAAACTCAAGAAGCTTATTAGCCCACTCAAGTTTCTACGTTCCTAACAAAGGCGTCCATACAGATCCAGCCAAGGCATGTCATATTTATATATCTATATTCCTCCAAGATCTATCTCCGAGGTCTTGTGGCGCAGTAGGTAGCATCCTGGCCTCTGAGTCAGGAGCTCCAGGGTCAAGTCCCTCTCCAGGACTTGGTGGCCAAGGAAGATCTGTTCGATGGGCTGAAGGGCCTCCTTCAGAACTGTAACGATTCTGTGATTCATAATGTGGCCAAACAAGTTGTGTATCAACCTTCAAATCCTTCCAACTCCCGCCAATGGCAGGTGGTAAGAGTGGGAGAGATTCCTGGTCAGGCATGTGATGGAAAGAATGTTGAAGACTCTACTTTCAGTAGCTCCAAACTATAACATGTATGTAAAAAGTGCCTGTTGCTACAGAAAATTGGACTCCCTGAGTGAACTGTAACATACCACTGCCAAGATCTATCTTAAGTTCCCTGACCTTGAAGGCTTGCCTTCTAAAGAGGGTAAGGATTATTTTCTTCATGTAAACTGTCGTGGGCCTTTAATTTCCCAGCACTCCGCCTGACTGTGGACTCCATATTTAAAGGAATTGGTAGGTTCATGTGCCAACACACTTGTCTTCCCAATTATGTCGGCAAATATCCCAACTCCTATCTCCAGCTGGATGATAGAACAGGTACAGTCAGGAACACAAGGAGTCAGGACATGACACAACAGAGCCAGGATCCACCCAGATAGATTGGGAAACTTTTTTAATCATCTAGATCTCATCAGCATTCAGTTCTGAAATATTAATTGTTTGGGGCTTTGTTTCACTTTGGAACTCCATGGAAAACTCAGCCGCCTGCTAAATATAGTGCTCCAGGCTAACACCCTGAGAACTTGAAAATTGGAAATGTCCACAATGAACACAGGAGAAGCCTGGAGAATCTGAGGATATGCCGACAATCACACCCCCTTAAATCGCATGAACAACAAATTCTACTTTCATTTATAGAGTGCCTGTAACAGTAAAACTTCCAGCGGGACTTCACAGGAGTGTAACAAAACAGAATTTGACACCGAGCAACACAAGTAGATATCAGGACAGGTGACCAAAAGCTTGGTTAGAGAGGCTGGTTGAAAGGAACGGCTTAAAGAAGGAGAGGGACAGGCAGGGAGCGTTAGGGAGGAAATTCCAGAGTTTAGGCCCCAGGCAGAACTGGTGATAAAAGAAACGGACACAGCTGGGCAGCTTTGAAAAAAAAACAGGAAACATTGGAAATAAATCACTGGCAGGTCAGGTTGGCTGCAGACCAGGACTCAAACATTAACCACTAGTATTCTCTGACTAGATGTTGTTGGGTCCATGGTGCATTTCTTACATTTTCTGATTTCATTGCCCCTTAAAGATCATGAATTTGAAGAGTTCAACAGTTTTATTGCGTACAAACTGCCTTCACCTCCAATACCCTGATGCTGCCCAGTTCTTCATGTCAGTTCCCAATTTTCCTGGTACTTTGTTTCAATACATTTGCTGGAGCATATTAAATCTGTGGTATGCTAAACGCAGTATATTAAATCTGGGGTATAGTAAATCTTTCAAAAACTTTCTATTGGAACCTCCAATGGTGTACACACATCTGGAAGAGCCATGCATAAGGAAGGCCATGTTGTATTCACAGAGGCACAGAAACAGGTGTGTTGCTAGCTGTGAATAGTGGGCAGGCCATGAGGGGAGAGAAGGATTGAGGCACAGTGGGTATTGAGCAGGAGACAGTGGGTATTAAGCAGGAGGCAGTGGGTATTGAGCAGGAGACAGTGGGTATTGAGCAGGAGACAGTGGGTATTGAGCAAGAGACAGTGGGTATTGAGCAGGAGACAGTGGGTATTGAGCAGGAGACAGTGGGTATTAAGCAGGAGGCAGTGGGTATTGAGCAGGAGACAGTGGGTATTGAGCAGGAGGCAGTGAGTATTGAGCAGGAGACAGTGGTTATTGAGCAGGAGACAGTGGGTATTGAGCAGGATGCAGTGGGTATTGAGCAGGAGACAGTGGGTATTGAGCAGGAGGCAGTGGGTATTGAGCAGGAGGCAGTGGGTATTGAGCAGGAGACAGTGAGTATTAAGCAGGAGACAGTGGGCATTGAGCAGGAGACAGTTGGTATTGAGCAGGAGACAGTGGGTATTGAGCAGGAGACAGTGGGTATTGAGCAGGAGACAGTGGGTATTGAGCAGGAGACAGTGGGTATTGAGCAGGAGACAGTTGGTATTGAGCAGGAGACAGTGGGTATTGAGCAGGAGACAGTGGGTATTGAGCAGGAGGCAGTGGGTATTGAGCAGGAGGCAGTGGGTATTGAGCAGGAGGCAGTGGGTATTGAGCAGGAGGCAGTGGGTATTGAGCAGGAGACAGTGGGTATTGAGCAGGAGACAGTGGGTATTGAGCAGGAGACAGTGAGTATTGAGCAGGAGGCAGTGGGTATTGAGCAGGAGACAGTGGGTATTGAGCAGGAGACAGTGGGCATTGAGCAGGAGACAGTGGGTATTGAGCAGGAGACAGTGGGTATTGAGCAGGAGACAGTGGGTATTGAGCAGGAGACAGTGGGTATTGAGCAGGAGACAGTTGGTATTGAGCAGGAGGCAGTAGGTATTGAGCAGGAGACAGTGGGTATTGAGCAGGAGACAGTGGGTATTGAGCAGGAGGCAGTAGGTATTGAGCAGGAGACAGTGGGTATTGAGCAGGAGACAGTGGGTATTGAGCAGGAGACAGTGGGTATTGAGCAGGAGACAGTGGGTATTGAGCAGGAGGCAGTGGGTATTGAGCAGGAGGCAGTGGGTATTAAGCAGGAGACAGTTGGTATTGAGCAGGAGGCAGTGGGTATTAAGCAGGAGGCAGTGGCAAGGAGACAGTTTGAGGCTTGTGCTGGAGGTCAGTCAGGATGTCCCTGTGTGAGAGCAAGTAGTGAGGTGTGAAAGGCCAAGGAATTTGAATGGCCAAGAGACATCTTTAAGTTTGTTGTGGCATTTGGGAACCAATCAGAAATGACGTAGGTTGAGAGTACTAGAGGGCACCCCACCCTCTGAAAGCAAAGATATTCTCTGCATGCTCTACTCTATCAGATTAGTCTGCAGATATGTTCACTGGGGTAGTTTGTGATAATGGGATCATACTGTGCCATGAGCTGAGGAAGTGTAGGTTCCTGGCCATAGTCCTTCAGGGTTAATCTCCAAACTCTTCAGAGAAAACCAGACAAAACTCCAATAGAGCAAAAAAGGTTTCTGCAGCACTTTACACGGAGCTTTACTCTGTATCTAACCCCGTGCTGTACCTGTCCTGGGAGTATTTGATGGGGACAGTGTAGAGGGAGCTTTACTCTGTATCTAACCCCGTACTGTACCTGTCCTGGGAGTGTTTGATGGGGACAGTGTAGAGGGAGCTTTACTCTGTATCTAACCCCGTGCTGTACCTGTCCTGGGAGTGTTTGATGGGGACAGTGTAGAGGGAGCTTTACTCTGTATCTAACCCCATGCTGTACTTGTCCTGGGAGTGTTTGATGGGGACCGTGCAGAGGGAGCTTTACTCTGTATCTAACCCCGTGCTGTACCTGCCCTGGGAGTGTTTGATGGTGACAGTGTAGAGGGAGCTTTACTCTGCATCTAACCCTGTGCTGTACCTGCCCTGGGAGTGTTTGATGGGGACAGTCTAGAGGGAGCTTTACTCCATATCTAACTCTGTGCTGTACCTGTCCTGGGAGTGTTTGATGGAGACAGTGTAGAGCGAGCTTTACTCTGTATCTAACCCCGTGCTGTACCTGCCCTGGGAGTGCTTGATGGGGACAGTGTAGAGGGAGCTTTACTCTGTATCTAACCCCGTGCTGTACCTGCCCTGGGAGTGCTTGATGGGGACAGTGTAGAGCGAGCTTTACTCTGTATCTAACCCCGTGCTGTACCTGCCCTGGGAGTGCTTGATGGGGGACAGTGTAGAGCGAGCTTTACTCTGTATCTAACCCCGTGCTGTACCTGCCCTGGGAGAGTTTGATGGGGACAGTGTAAAGGGATCTTTACTCTGTATCCAACCCTGTGCTGTACCTGCCCTTGGAGAGTTTGATGGGGACAGTGTAGAGGGAGATTTACTCTGTATCTAACCCCGTGCTGTACCTGTCCAGGCTGAACCAAACTCTTCACAATCTCAGCTTCCTATCTGACCCCAAACTAAGCTTCTATCCCCATATCCTCTCCATTGCTAAAACCCACTACTTCCAACTCCATAACATCACCTACTTCCACTCTACCTCAGCCCATCTGCTACTGAAACCTTCATCCATGCCTTTGTTACCCATAGGCTTTTTTCTTCAAAGACACTCCAAAGCTCTCCCTGAAGCACGGCAGCATTGACATTAATCACTAGGAGGAGCTTGCTACCAACCGTTCTGAATGACAACCACTTGTCCATCAAACTGCATCACGCTTTGAGTCATAACACCTTAATGATGAGGAGCGTGGAGGCAGAGGAAGAAAGGAAAGGAGTCAAATCCTTCACTCCGGACCCCACTACCTCTTAGGACATCTTGCCCCATGTTCCCAAAGATCTATGGGCCAAGAATGGGCTTGTTCAGTCACATGAAGACACATGGAAGGAATTCATGGCTCTGAGTAGATGTCATCCTCGAATCGAGGACTGCTGAAGATGTCGATGACTTGTAGACTTGATTATCCCAAAGCTGTCCTGGCTGCCCTCCACCTTGCACCATCCCTAAAACTGAATTCATCCAAGACTCTGCTGTCCGCATCCTAACTCGCACCAAGTCCCACACTCACCAACATACATTAGCTCCGAGGCCAGCGAGGTCTTTAAGATTCTCATCCTTGTGATCAAATTCCTCCATTAACTCACCCCTTCCTATCTCTAGAATCTCTTCCAGCCCCACAGCCCTCCGAGATCTCAGCATTGCTCCAATCCTGGTCTCTTGTACATCTCCCTTCCCCTTCGCTACACCATTGGTGGCTGTGCCTTCAGGCGGGATCTTCCAATCCTGCAGAAGTCACTGGAGTTTTGAATGGCCCGCCACATTTTCCAGCCCCACCCCTGCTACAACAGGGCAGTAAAATTCTGCCCAATTTCTTTTGGAACCATAACGCTCCTGGGAAGCACCTGGAATGCTTTTTCCTACATTAAATGCAAGTGTTGCGTTTGGTCCTGAGGAAAAAGTACCCAAATTGAAGAAGTTGCTGGAATTGTTGAGGAAGTGTCACTAGTATTTATTTATTTTCCCTCTCCAGCCACTGGCCTTACCATTCAGGACAATGACTGAAGCAAGCGAACTGGTAGCAGGAGATGCAGAGGTCGGGCTGCGGAGTCACAGGCTGCTGGAGATGTGCCTCATTATTGGCGCTTCTCCCAAAACCCTGCGGGATATGGTGCAGGTATGTGTACATAATTATTCATTCAATCCAGCTTATTGAAAGGTTCCTCTCCTCCTCTGTAACCCTTGCTGGGACACACTGCTTGCCACACATTCTGCCGCCTGGCTGCACTCAAACACCTTCTTCTTCCAGTCCCAAAGAAGAGTCATACAGACTCAAAACATTAACTCTGTTTCTCTCTCCACAGATGCTGCTGGAGCTGCTGAGTTTTTCCAGTACTTTCTGTTTTTATTTCAGATTTCCAGAATGCGCAGCATTTTGCTTTTAGCCTTATCTCTTTCGTCTGTTCCCATTGGCTGATAGTACAAGGACTAGGGGACACAGGTTTAAGGTTTTGAGCAAGAGAAGCAGGGGGAATATGGGGAAGGACTTTTTTTTACAGTTGGTGGTGATGACCTGGAACTCGCTGCCCACAAGGGTAGTGGAAGCAGAGACGGTGAATGGGTTCAAAAGGATATTGGATGGGCACCTGAGGAAAATAAACTTGCAAGGCTACAGGAATAGAGCAGTGGAATGGGGCTGATTAGTTTGCTTTGTAGAGAGCTGGCATGGATTTGATGGGCCGAATGGCCTCCTGTTTCGTAATGACTCTGACTCTTACCCCGCAAGTCGAATTCTTGGTCATGAATCAATGCTTGAGGGGGAAAAGTGTTTTGTTTCAAATGGAGGCTCAATTCCAGCCTTAAATGATTGAATGGAAACAGTCATTGCCATGGGAATGTTTAAGTAACTTCCTGGAGTTTTTCGAAGAGGTAACAAAGAGGGTTGATGAAGGCAATGCTATTGATGTGGTGTACATGAGCTTTCAAAAGGTATTTGACACAGTGCCACACAACAGACTTGTGAACAAAGTTATAGCTCATGGAATAAAAGGGACGGTTGCAACATGGATACAAGATTGGCTGAGTGACAGGAATCAGGGAGTAACGGTTAATGAATGTTCTGTGGGCTGGAGGAAGATTTGTAGTGGAGTTCCCCAGGGGTCGGTATTGGGCCCCTTGCTCTTCCTGATATATATTAATGACCTAGATTCTGGTGTACAGGGCACAATTTCAAAGCTTGCGGATAATACAAAACTTAGAAGAGTTGTGAACTGTGAGGAGGGTAGTGTAGAACTTCGAAAGGACATAGACCAGTTGGTGGAACGGGTAGACAAGCGGTAGATGAGGTTCAATGTAGAGAAATGCGAACTGATTCATTTTGGTAGGAAGAACATAGAGAGACAATATAAAATAAAGGGCACAATTCTAAAGCAGGCACAGAAGCAGAGGGACCTGGGTGAAAACGTGCATAAATCATTGAAGGTGGCAGGAAAGGTTGAGAGAGCAGTTAATAAGGCATACAGTATCCTGAGCTTTATTAATAAGGGTATAGAGTACAAGAGCAAGGAGGCCATGTTGAACTTGTACAAGACACTAGTTCAGCTTCAGCTGGAGAGTTGTGTCCAGCTCTTGGCACCACTCTAATGGCGCAATTATCTGTGACTTTTCGTGGCCCGTGGTTGGTGGATGGGCGAATCGGCCAGGCAGCCTTTACATTTTTCATCAAACCTCATCCAAGGGCGGGATGAAATCTCCATTAGGAAATAAAATAAAAAGAAATATCTGGGGACAGCATTTTTATGAGGTATGTTTTTAGGTGCTTGATTGTGCCGCATGGACATTTTTTGCAGCTTTTTACAGCTTTATTTCATTATTTGCAGCTCTGCAGCTCCCTGGGGCAGCTGTCTGCCTTCAGCGAGCTTTTTCTCAGTGCTCACAGTGACATCGTCACCCGCCCTCTTCCTACCCCCACCCCGGCAGCGCTGAGCTTTTCAGCGTGTGTTTCACGCTGGCTGGCTGGTAACTGGCCAGCCAGTGTGAAATCGCGGTCAGGGGTCCATTTCCCGGCCAGTCCCAGCCCATCGATCGCACACACCCGACAACCAAAAAATTCCAGCCACTTTTACAGAGGATGTGAAGAAATTGGAGAGAGTGCAGGAAAGATTCACGAGAATGGTTCCAGGGATGAAGGACTTCAGTTATGAAGATAAATTGGAGAAGTTGGGATTGTTTTCCATTAGAGGGAAGGCTGAGGGGAGATTTGATAGAGATGCTCGAAATCATGAGGTGTCTGGACAGAGTAGATCGGGAAAAACTGTTCCCACTCATGAAAGGATTGAGAATGAGATGGCACGGGTTTAAAGTAGTTTAAAAGTGACATGAGGAATATCTTTTTCACACAGCAAATGGTTAAGATCTGGAATGCACTGCCTGACAGTCTGGTAGAGGCAGGTTCAATTGAGGCTTTCAAAGGCAAATTGGACTGTTATCTGAAAAGGAAGAATGTGCAGGGTTACGGGGAGAAGGTTGGAGAATGGCAATAAGTGAATTGCTTATTTGGAGAGTTGGCGCAGACACAATGGGCTGAATGGCCTTCTGTGCTGTAACAATTCTTCATTCCCTGCTGGCCTAATGACTGTAGTGCAGAATTGATGTCCTCACTCCCCTCACCCATGGGACCATCTTCATATCTGTGAGCATGGTCCATTAATGTCAGTCAACAGTCGGCCATCTGGTGAGGTTGCAGAACGTTGTCCTCTCCTGATGCCCACACAGAGCATGCTGACCGACAGGGGTTGCTGCACCAGTGGGTGGTCAAGTGGAGGAGCCCCAGCTGCTTTCCCCCACAACCTGCCTAGCTCAGAAATGCTGAGGCCAATTGTAGCAACTGAGCAAGGACCAGCTACTGACTGAGGTGTGAATCTGGGGTATTCCTAGTCTGAGAGTGATAGGCTTGTGATGGATTTAAAAGTATCGAGGTATATAGAGTAATGATGAGTATGAAGAGTTGAGGTACAGATCAGCCATGACCTAACTGAATGACAAAACAGACCCAAGGCTCTGAACGGCCTCCTCCTGTTCCTGTATTTCTATGTTCCCAATTAGCTCTGTATACATTCTCTTCACAATTGTGATGTATGTTAAACAAGCATTTAATAAGTGTTTATTGATGTGCTGATCATACTGGGCCAACAGGGTGGGTTGTACTAGCTTTGGGTACTGGGGGCTGTTTGAAATTTTCAAGACTGAGGTCAGTAGATTTTTGTTGGATAGGACAATGAAAGGATAGTGAGCAAAGACTGGGAACTGAGCTGAGAAACAGATCAACTATGATCTAACTGAACAGCAGAACAGCCTCAAGGAGCTGAATGGCCCACTCTTGTTCCATTATAAGTAGTCAACCCTCAGGCTAGGAGAGTTACTTTGAGTGGGAACAACTGGCCGGTGACTGCCAAACTTGGCTGCTTCTCCTTTGCATGGACAGAACTGGCTGAAAGAAAGGTTTAACAGAAAAGGCTCACAAGGAGGTAACCTGATAGAGGGCTTTAATATTATGAAAGGCTTTGATTGGATAGACATAGAAACAATATTTCCACTTGTGGGGATGACCAGAACTAAGGGACCATAAATATGCGATAGCCACCAATAAATCCAGTAGGGAATTCAGGAGAAACCTCTTTAAGCAGAAATTGGAACTCACTATCACACGGAATGGTTGAGGTGAACAGCATCGATACATTGAAAGGGAAACTAGATAAACACGTGAGGAAGAAAGGAATAGAAGAAAATGCTGATATGGTGAGCTGAAGGGGAAGGAGGCTTATGTGGAGTTTATACATGATTGTTTTGTATTAAATTATCTTATTCAGATGAACTCTACTCTAGTTTCATCAACTTGCTCCACACCCACCTTGTCAGTGCTCACAATCTCTGATCCTCTCGCAGAGCAATGATTAAATCACTTTCTCTCAGCCTCTTCTATGCTGTACAATGGGCCGATGGAAATCTGCTTCCTCTGCTTAAAGTCCATCCTAGAGCTCCAGCCTTTTAAGCTTTCTTCATCTATTGACAACCTTGACCTCATAACCACCTCAATCTGTACTTCTCCCTGATCTCAAGTGGAACTTCCACATTTCCTCCAGTACTAAAGGTTTCCTGTTCGCTGCCAAACACTTCTCTTCATCAGAGAGTGAAATGCTTCTCCTAGATCTGGGGGAACCTCTCCTAGTGCCTGTCTCACACTCTTTGAAAACTGGTCATCCTTTTGATCCTCTCTGACATTCAGCCTTTGAACTTTCTCAGGATTTCAAATCTCATCTTTCTCTTCCTGATCCAAAGCTCCTGACAAGCACCTACAAGTTTTCAAAATTAAGCTCGTAACCAGCTCATTGTGACTGTTGACTTTCCTCATCTTCTCTTCTGCTCTGTGTCCTGAACTGTCTCTTGAAGTAGTTTTCTTAATGGAATCAAAACACCCAGCTGAAGGAGGAGTAATTCTTGAGTCATGTATTGCCACATCATTTGTTTTCTGCTCCTTAATGATATGCCTTGTACAGGATCTACACAAAGGTGTCTCTGACGCAATAGATGTCATCCCAGAGGTTCTGTCCATTCACGCGCCACCATTCATTGGGCCTCAAACAAATCTGCACACCCATTGCCAGAGCCCATCAAGAAAGCCCGAGGAGATCACTGGACCAACATTCCCTTCGGGGCAGCTCTTTGGAAACATGGAACTTTTTAAGGAGCACCTCACCGTTCCAAGGGGAATTGAGCTGTGTGGACTGCCAGAGCTGTGTTTCCCAGGTGAGATAATTTTGAGATCTCCACTCTGAATGAAAGTGATATGGCTTAACCGTCAGCCCATCTGTTGACCAGTGAATGTTGCTGCAGTTTCTCAGGGTTAACGTTGTTTCCAGTTGGCGGGTAGGGTGAAAGGTTTGACCATTAAACCATGCCCCAGTTCACAGGACTGATGAACAATTGGGAAATCCTGTTCAGTGCCGGAAGTTTTCCCACTGGCAGTGGGGAAGGACAGAGGTGGACATCTCACCACTGGAATCCCAATCCCTGCTATGAGGCCTGGATGAAGCCTTGAATGGACCCGCACAGCAGGGGAAAGGCACCCATCACATTCAGCAGTAACTTTCGAAAGGGAATTGAATGAATAGTTGAAGCAGAAAAATTTTCAGGGCTATGGGGAAAGAGCAGCAAGAGTGGGACTAATTGGATAACTCAGGATGGGACATGATGGGCTGAAGGGTGCTGTACCATTCCATGATTCTACTGAATAATATTCAAAGCCCTTGGCTTCACTTTGGCTTCTATTGTGTCAGTAAAGTTCACCCTGATGAAATGTTGCAGTGCGTCTTGGTAACACTGTGGTGAGATCACCAGAAGATCTCAAGTCACAGCAGAAAAGTATTGTCAATGAATAATATGATTGTCTGATCAGAAATATTAGTGATTATCCTGCCTGGTGGCCTGTGGCAATGTTAGGGAATTTATTACACACCTGGAATAGGCCAAAGTGACGCACAAACCAAGGGTGATTTGAGCTACACAAAC
Source organism: Cetorhinus maximus (assembly GCF_964194155.1). NCBI lineage: Eukaryota > Metazoa > Chordata > Chondrichthyes > Lamniformes > Cetorhinidae > Cetorhinus > Cetorhinus maximus. The sequence continues at coordinate 2,534,009 of NC_135891.1, read as the reverse complement.
GCAGCCACAATAGGCCGTGGGAGCTATGGAAAGCCAGTGAACAGAGAGAGATATAACTGACCTCTACTCAGCTCCTCCCATCGGGGAGTAGGCCTCAAGTGAGAGCTCTCTTTACAGTCAGTACTGGTTTAGAGTGGATGCTGAGCATCGCAATCATATTTCATTGTTGCCCCATGAGTTGCACCTGCTGTCTGCCAGTGCTTGTGTATCTGTGTCTGGCTGCTGTTGATTCTCATGATTGAGTCCTCATCATTCATGGCCCTGATTTTAGCTCCAGGTAGGTGTTGAGTGCTGAGATGTGTCACTCGCTACTGCAGAGACAAGCATATGAGAAATAGGAGCATGACTGAGCTCTGCAGCCTCACCAGCCCACCCCTTTATTCAATAAGATCAGGGCTGACCTTCTATCTCGTTCCATTTTTCCCTCCTATCTCTAAACCCCTAGATTTCCTCAGTGCCCAAAAATCTAACCTGAATCTACTCAGACCTTCCTTTGTGGGGCATGGATGAACTCCCCCACCAGATCTAGTGGCCAGGGTGCTCTTCGTGTCCTGATTTTATTCAGATCTGTTTCAATCAGGACCATGGTACACCTGTCTTGTTATCACTGAACTAGGAGAGTTAAAATTTCCCCTGCAGCCCATCCTGCAGCTTCAGAAACCCAGCAATCAAGGTGACAACAACAAATCTCCCTTCCTGCTCTCTGTCTGCCTGCCTCCCTCTCTCTCTGTCTGCCTGCCTCCCTCTCTCTCTGTCTGCCTGCCTCCCTCTCTGTCTGCCTCCCTCTCTGTCTGCCTCCCTCTCTGTCTGCCTCCCTCTCTGTCTGCCTGCCTCCCTCTCTGTCTGCCTCCCTCTCTGTCTGCCTGCCTCCCTCTCTGTCTGCCTGCCCCCTCTCTGTCTGCCTGCCCCCCTCTCTGTCTGCCTCCCTCTCTGTCTGCCTGCCTCCCTCTCTCTCTGTCTGCCTGCCTCCCTCTCTGCCTCCCTCTCTCTCTGTCTGCCTGCCTCCCTCTCTGTCTGCCTGCCCCCTCTCTGTCTGCCTGCCCCCTCTCTGTCTGCCTGCCTCCCTCTCTGTCTGCCTGCCCCCTCTCTGTCTGCCTGCCTCCCTCTCTGTCTGCCTGCCCCCTCTCTGTCTGCCTGCCTCCCTCTCTGTCTGCCTGCCCCCTCTCCGTCTGCCTGCCTCCCTCTCTGTCTGCCTGCCTCCCTCTGTCTGTCTGCCTGCCTCCCTCTCTGTCTGCCTCCCTCTCTCTCTGTCTGCCTGCCTCCCTCTCTGTCTGCCTGCCTCCCTCTCTGTCTGCCTCCCTCCCTCTCTGTCTGCCTGCCCCCCTCTCCGTCTGCCTGCCTCCCTCTCCGTCTGCCTGCCCCCCTCTCCGTCTGCCTGCCTCCCTCTCCGTCTGCCTCCCTCCCTCTCCGTCTGCCTGCCTCCCTCTCTGTCTGCCTGCCTCCCTCTCCGTCTGCCTGCCCCCTCTCTGTCTGTCTGCCTGCCTCCCTCTCTGTCTGTCTGCCTGCCTCCCTCTCTGTCTGCCTCCCTCCCTCTCTGTCTGCCTGCCTCCCTCTCTGTCTGCCTGCCTCCCTCTCTGTCTGCCTCCCTCCCTCTCTGTCTGCCTGCCTCCCTCTCTGTCTGCCTGCCCCCCTCTCCGTCTGCCTGCCTCCCTCACCGTCTGCCGGCCTCCCTCGCCGTCTGCCTGCCTCCCTCTCTGTCTGCCTGCCTCCCTCTCTGTCTGCCTGCCCCCTCTCCGTCTGCCTGCCTCCCTCTCTGTCTGCCTGCCTCCCTCTGTCTGTCTGCCTGCCTCCCTCTCTGTCTGCCTCCCTCTCTCTCTGTCTGCCTGCCTCCCTCTCTGTCTGCCTGCCTCCCTCTCTGTCTGCCTCCCTCCCTCTCTGTCTGCCTGCCCCCCTCTGTCTGCCTCCCTCCCTCTCTGTCTGCCTGCCTCCCTCTCTGTCTGCCTGCCTCCCTCTCTGTCTGCCTGCCTCCCTCTCTGTCTGCCTGCCTCCCTCTCTGTCTGCCTCCCTCCCTCTCTGTCTGCCTGCCTCCCTCTCTGTCTGCCTGCCCCCCTCTCCGTCTGCCTGCCTCCCTCACCGTCTGCCTGCCTCCCTCACCGTCTGCCGGCCTCCCTCGCCGTCTGCCTGCCTCCCTCCCTCTCTGTCTGCCTGCCTCCCTCTCTGTCTGCCTGCCTCCCTCTCTGTCTGCCTGCCTCCCTCTCCGTCTGCCTGCCTCCCTCTCTGTCTGTCTGTCTGCCTCCCTCTCCGTCTGCCTCCCTCCCTCCCACTGTCGAGACAATTTTTGATCTTAATACTCACAGAATTCCATCTGGAGTAACTGATCAATTCTGGGCCCCACACCTCAGGAGGGATGTATTGACCTTGGAAAGGGAGGAACACTGATTCACCAGACTGGTACAGGAGTTAAAGGAGTAAATTAATAAGAGAGAGATTAGGCTAGTATTCCCTTGCGTATGGGAGAATACTGGGTTCTCTAATCGAGGGGATTAAAATGATTTTTTTAAAATTTGGTCATGGGATGACTGGGCCAGCATTTATTGCGCTTAAAAACAAAAAACTACTGCGGATGCTGGAAATCCAAAACAAAAACAGAATTACCTGGAAAAACTCAGCAGGTCTGGCAGCATCGGCGGAGAAGAAAAGAGTTGACATTTCGAGTCCTCATGAGTCATGAGGACTCGAAACGTCAACTCTTTTCTTCTCATTTATTGCCCTTCCCTAATTGCTCTTGAGGAGGTGGTGGTGAGCTGCCTTCTTGAACCGCTGCATTCCATGTGGTTTAGTTACACTCACAGAGACGTTAGGGAGGGAGTTCCAGGATTTTGGCTCACCCAGTGACAGTGAAGCAGCAGCAATATATTTCCAAGTCATGATGCTGTGTGGCTTGGAGGGGAACATTCAGGTGGTGGTGTTCCCATCTATCTGCTGCCCTTGTCCTTCTAGATGGTAGTGGTCGTGGGTTTGGAAGGTGCTGTCTAAGGAGCTTTGATGAGTTCCTGCAGTGCATCTTGTAGATGGTACACACTGCTGCTACCGTGCGTGGGTGGTGAGGGAGTGAATGTTTGTGGATGGGGTGCCAATCAAGCGGCTGCTTTGTCCTGGATGGTGTCCATCTTCTTGAGTGTTGTGGGAGCTGCACTCATCCAGGCAAGTGGAGAGTATTCCATCACACTCCTGACTTGTGCCTTGTAGATGGTGGACAGGTTTTGGGGAGTCAGGAGGTGAGTTACCCGTCACAGGATTCATAGCCTCTGACTTGCTCTTGTAGCCACAGTATTTATATGGTTAGTCCAGTTCAGTTTCTGGTTAATGGTAACCCCCAGGTAACTGATGGTGGGGGATTCGGCGATGGTAATGCCATTGAATGTCCAGGCGAGATAGTTAGATTCTCTCTTGTTGGAGATGGTCATTGCCTGGTATTTGTGTGGCACGAATGTTACTTGCCACTTGTTAGCCCAAGCCTGGATATTGTCCAGGTTTTGCTGCATTTGGACATGGACTGCTTCAGTATCTGAGGAGTCGTGAATGGTGCTGAACATTGTGCAATCATCAGTGAACACCCCCTTTTCTGACCTTATAATGGAAGGAAGGTCATTGATGAAGCAGCTGAAGATGTTTGGGCCTAGGACACTACCCTGAGGAACTCCTGTAGTAGTGATGTCCTGGGACTGAGATGATTGACCTCCAACACCCATCTTCCTTGTGCTAGGTATGACTCCAACCAGTACAGAGTTTTCCTCCTGATTCCCATTGACTCCAGTTTTGCTAAGGCTTCTTGATGTCACACTTAGTCAAATGGTGCCTTGGGCAGTCATTCCCACCTCAACCCTTGAGTTTAGCTCTTTTGTGGATGTTTGGACCAAGGCTGTAATGAGGTCAGGAGCTGAGTGGCCCTGGCAGAACCCAAACTGGGTGTCAGTGAGTAGGTTATTGCTGAGTAAGTGCTGCTTGATTGCACTGTTGATGACCCCTTCCATCAATTTACTGATGACCGAGAGTAGACTGATGGGGCGGTAATTGGCCGGGTTGGATTTGTCCTGCTTTTTGTGGACAGGACATACCTGGGCAATTTTCCCCATTGCCTGGTAGATGCCAGTGTTGTAGCTGTACTGGAGCAGCTTGGCTAGAGGCACGGCAAGTTTTGGAGCACAACTCTTCAGTACTATTGCTGGAATATTGTCAGGGCCCATATCCTTTGCAGTATCCAGTGCCTTCAGCCGTTTCTTGATATCACGTGGAGAGAATTGAATTGGCTGAAGACTAGCATCTGTGATGCTGGGGACCTCCGGAGGAGTCCGAGCTGGATCATCCACTCGGCACATCTGGCTGTAGATTGTTGCAAATGCTTTAGCCTTATCTTTTGCACTGATGTGCTGGACTCCTCCATCATTGAGGATTGGGATATTTGTGGAGGTTCCTCTTCCCAGTGAGTTGTTTAATTGTCTGCCACCATTTCAGAACTTGCCGCACCCCTAGCCAAGCTGTTGCAGTACAGCTACAACACTGGCATCTACCCAGCTATGGGAAATTGCCCGGGTATGTCCTATACACAAAAAGCAGGACAAATTTAACCCAGCTAATCACCGCCTCATCAGTCTACTTTCAATCTGGATGTGGCCAGACGCAGAGTTTAGATCTGATCCATTGTTTGTGGGATCACTTAGCTCTATCCATCGCATGCTATTTCTATTGTTTGGCACGCAAGTAATCCTGTACTGTAGCTTCACCAGGTTGACACCTCATTTTTAGGTTGCCTGGTGCTGCTCCTGGCATACTCTCCTGCAGTCTTCATTGAACCAGTGTTGATCCATGGCTTGATGGTATGGCAGAGTGAGGGATATGCCGGGCCATGAGGTTACAAATTGTGTTCTGCTGCTGCTGATGGCCCAAAGTGCCTCGTGGATGCCCAGTCTTGAGTTTCTAGATCTGTTTCAAATCTATTCCTTTTAGCACAATAGTCATGCCGCACAACACAATGTGAAGATGGGATTTCGTCTCCATAAGGACTGTGCGGTGGTCACTCTTACCAATGCTGTCATGGACAGGTGCATCTGCAACAGATAGATTGGTGAGGATGTGGTCCAGTATGTTTTTCCTCTTGTTGGTTCCCTCACCACCTGCCATAGTCTCAGCCTAGCAGTTATGTCCTTTAGGACTCGGCCAGCTCGGTCTGTAGTGGTGCTACCGAGACACTAGGTGATAGACATTAAAGTCCTCCACCCAGAGCACATTCTGTGCCCTTGCTACCCTCAGTGCTTCTTCCAAGTGGTGTTCAACATGGAGGAGCACTGAGTCATCAGCTGAGGGGGATGGGGAGTAGGGGTGCGGGCGGGGGACACTAGGTGGTAATCAGCAGTAGGTTTCCTTGCCCATGTTTGACCTGATCCCATGAGACTTCATGGAGTCCAGAGTTAATGTTGAGGATTCCTAGGGCAATTGCCCCCCAACTGTATACCATTGTAGACTCATAGATGTTTGCAGCACAAAGGAGGCCATTCGGTCCATCGTATCCACACCAGTCAACAAAGATCTGACGACACTAATCCCATTTTCCAGCACTTGGCCCATAGCCCTGGAGGCTATGGCAACGCAAGAGAATATCTAAATACTTCTTAAATGTTACGAGAGTTTCTGACTCAACCACCCTTTCAGGCAGTGGGGTCCAGACTCTACCACCCTCTGGGTGAAAAACTTTCTCCTCAACTCCCGTCTTAGTCTTCTACCTCTTACCTTAAATCTATGCCCCTGGTTATTGAACCCTCTACTAATGGAAAAATTGTCTTCCTACCCACCCTATCTATGTCCCTCATAATCTTATACACCTCTATCAGATCCCCTCTGAACCTTTGTTGCTCCAAGGAAAACAACCCCAGCCTATCCAATCTTTCCTCATAGCTCAGACCCTCCAGCCCAGGCAGCATCCTGGTAAATCGCCCCTGCACCCTCTCTAGTGCAGTCACATCCTTCCTATAATGTGGTGCCCAGAGCTGCACGCAGTACTCCAGTTGTGGCCTCACCAAGGTTTTATACAGTACCAGCATAACCTCCCTGCTATTGTATTCTATGCCTCAATTAGCCGAGGCAAAGAATACAAGTATCCCATATGCTTCTTAACCACCTTATCTACCTGCCCTGCTATCTTCAGGGATCTGTGGATATGCACACCAAGGTCTGATCTTCAGTACTTTCCAGGGTCCTACCATTCATAGTCTAATCCCTTGCCTTGTTAGCCCTCCCCAAGTGCATTACCTCACACTTTTCCGGGCTGAATTCCATTTGCCACTGTTCTGCCCACCTGACCAGTCCATTGATATCCTCCTGCAGTTTACATCTATCCCCCTCACTGTTTACCATCCTAGCAATTTTCGTGTCATCCACGAACATTTTGATCATACCCCCTACATTTAAGTCCAAATCACTTATGTACACCACAAACAGCAAGGGCCCCAGCACCGAGCCCTGTGGAACCCCACTGGAAACAGACTTCCAGTCACAGAAACATCCCTCTACCATCACCCTCTGCTTCCTGCTCTCAGCCAATTTTGGATCCAATGTGCCACTTTGCCTTGGACCACATGGGCTCTTACTTTCTTGACCAGTCTGCAATGAGGGACCTTAACAAAGACCTTGCTAAAGTCCATGTAGACCATTACCCTTATCAACATTCCTGGTTACCTCCTCAAAAAATTCAATCAAATTTGTCAAACATCACCTTCCCTTAACAAATCCATGCTGACTATTCCTGATTAATCTGTGTCTCTCCATGTGCAGGTATGTTCTGTCCCTCAGAATTCTTTCTAGTAACTTCCCCACTATCAAGGTTAGACTGACTGGCCTGTAGCTTCCTGGTCTATCTCTTCCTCCCTTTTATAATAATGGGACAATGTTAGCAGTCCTCCAGCACCTCACCTGTGGCCAGGGAGGATTTGAAAATTACTGCCAGGGCCCCTGATATCTCTTCCCTTGCCTCCCTCAACAGCCCGGGATACATCTCATCCGGGCCTGGAGATTTATCCACTTTTAAGGCAGCTAAACCCGCTAGTACCTCCCCTCTCTCTATGTTAATTTCCTCTGATATTTCACAGTCCTCCATCCTGATGTCTATACCTGTGTCATCCTTTTCCATTGTGGAGACCGACGCAAAGTATTCATTGAGGACTGTAACCCCGTCTTTCGGGTCCACACGCACATTACCTCTATTGTCCCTAATTGGCCCTACTCTTTCCCTAGTTATTCTCTTGGTCTTTGTATGTTTAAAAAACTCCTTTGGGTTTTCTTTTATTCTCTCTTAGCTTTCCTAATTTCATTTTAAAAATCCCCCCTGCACTTTTTATACTCCTCTAGGGACTCTGCTGTATTGAGCCCTCGGTATCTGCCATAAGCTTCTCTTTTTTCTTAATCCTAACCTTTATGTCCCTTGACATCTAGGATTCTCCAGACTTGGTCCCACCTTTTGTCTTTACAGGAACATATTTGCCCTGTACTCTCACTATTTCCTCCTTGAATGCCTCCCACTGCTCTGACACAGTTTTATCTGCAAGTAACTGCTCCCAGTCCACTTGGGCCAAATCGTATCTCATCTTGGTAAAATTAGCCTTTCCCTAGTTTAGAACTTTTATTCCCAGCCCAACCTTATCCTTTTCCATAACTATCCTAAATCTAACCGAGTTATGGTCGCTATCTCCAAAATGCTCCCCTACTGATATGCCTTCCACCTGCCCAGGCTTATTTCCGAATATTAGGTCCAGCACTGCCCCCTCCCTTGTTGGACTTTCTACATACTGGCTGAAAAAGATCTCCTGGATGCAACTTAAGAATTTTGCTCCCTCCCTACCTTGCACACTTAAACTATCCCAGTTAATATTTGGGTGGTTAAAATCCCTGACTATTACTGTGCCACCACCTCTGCTGGGTCTGTCCTGTAAGTGGGACAGCACATATCAAGGGATGGTGATGTTCGTGCCTGGGACTTGATCTGTAATGTATGATTCTGTGATTCTGTGAGTCTGTGAGATAACTCTCCCAATTTTGACACAAGCCCCCAGATGTTAGCAAGGGGGACTTTCAGGATCCCCAGGGCTGAGCATGCTATTATCGTTTCTGGTGCCTAGGTCAATGCCGAGTGGTCTTTGCGGTGTCGTTCCTTTTATTAGATTTGGTACAACTGAGTGGCTTGCGAGACCATGTCAGAGGGCAGTTAAGAGTCAATCACATTGCTGTGGGTCTGGAGTCACATGTAGGCCAGACCATTAAGGACAGCAGATTTCCTCCCCTAAAGAGGCATTAGTGAACCAGATGGGTTTTTATGACAATCTGGTAGTTTCATGGTCATCATTACTGAGACTAGCTTTCAATTCTAAATTTTATTATTTGAAATTACCGTGTCCCCCAGACCACTAGCCTGGCCCTCTGCATTACTAGTCCAGTGACATTAGCACTATGTCAGCACCTCCTGGGTGAAAGCATTCGACAGGGTAGATAGAGAGAAACAATTTCCTCAGGTGGGAGACCCCAGAACAAGAGCCAGAACCTTAAAATTCAAGCAAAGGGCCTGGATTTCCACTGAGTCGAATTGACTCGGGAGCCCTTTAAAAATGAAAACCTAAAACCCTTTTCCCCGCAAAGCGGTTGAGACTGGGGGATCAATTTATAATTTCAAGATTGGGATTAATGGACATTTGTTAGGTAAGTGTATCAGGGGAGATGCAACCCAAGGCAGGTAAACAGAGTTAAGATACAGATTAGTCATGTTCTAATAGAATGAAAGGACAGGTTTGAAGGGGTGGTTGGCCTCCTCCTGTTACTATTCCTTTAGACACTGTTTCCCTTGTTCCATCTTTCATGCAGACACTAAGCAGTTGACCATTCCCTTTCTGTATAATAGAGTTCAATACAAACAATATTGCTTGTGCAATTAACAATGTAGATACAGGCATTACCCATAGATTTCATGAATAACAAGAACAGAAAAAGATCCCCCATGCCTCACCCACATCCCCCCCACCCAACACCACCCCCATTCCCACCCCACCCCCACCCCACCCCCACCCCCACCAACTCCATCCTGCAAACCTCCCCCCAGGGGAGGGAGTCTTTGTCTAATGATATTTTGACCAATCATCGAATTTTACATGTTGTTAACAGCCTTTCTACTCCCAAGACTTTCAGTTTTGTTCTGGGTGTTTATTGCTGCCTGTTCATTTCTTTTGATTAAATTCTCAAAGAATCAGATCCAGCATAATTTGATTTTAATTTTTTGACTTATTTTTGTTGTTTCTCTCTCTGTCTGTCCTGATGTTCCTCACTCTCTCTCTCTCACTCTCTGTCTCTCTCTCGCTCACTCTCGCTTTCGCTCACTCTCACTCTCTCTCTCACTCTCTCTCCCCACCTGGCTCTTATTCTCTCTCTATCTCTATTTCTCTCTGTATCTGTCACTCTTGGTGTGTGTGTCTCTCTCTCCCTCTCTCTGTCTCTTTGTCCCTCTCTCCATCCTGATCTTTCTATTTCTGTTTTTTTTTGTTTTTACTCCCTGGTCTAAATGTCTTTTGATCTCTCTCTCTCTCTCTGTCTCTCTCTCTCCCTCACTCCCTATGCTTCTGTTTGTATATTTATGTTATCATTCTCACTATCTCTTCTTCCAATCTGCCTCTTGCCCTTTCTCTTTCCATCTCCTTTTCTATCTCTCTGTCTCTTTCTCTCTCTCTCTCTGTATCCATTTGTCTCTCTTGATGCCCTTTCGCACCATCAATGTGTCTGTCCCTCTATCTCTGTATTTCTCTCCCTTTATGCCTCACTCCCTTGTCAATATGTTTCTCATCCCCTCCCTCCCTTTCCCTGCCTGTGTCTCACCCTCCCCTGGCCCTCCTCCACTTTATCTCTTTGCCTGTGTGTGTGTGCCTCTGCCTCTCTCTTTCTTTGCATCGCATCTTCTCAGATGGATTTAAAATTCAAATGGAAGAGCAGGACGAGTCTTTCCATTTCCTGGTTCTGACAGATCTCCTGGGGAACAGACAGCAGGGCGTGGTGCTTCACATTCACAGAGAGATAAAGGTGAGAATTTTAAAAGACAGGCCTCTGCTCCTGATTGTGCAATATGCTTCCTGTGCCGAGCTGGAGTTGGAGCTGAGTTTTATCCTGTGGGATTAGGGGCAGGGGTTCCAAAAAGCAAGTTTCTGGAACAAGTTCAAATGCTGGAAAATGGTCAGAAAAAATCCATGTTAGTCATCCAGTCACAGGTTCCACTATTCAATTCAATTTGTATTTTAAACTATGAGAAAGTAACTCAATAGCACTTCCTGCTATTAAGGAATATGTATCCAATGTGGGTGGGTGGAGTTAAGATCCAGACCCACCGTAAGCTAATAGAATGGTGGAACATGCTCATGGGCTGAATGCCCCCACCCCGTTCCAGTGTTTCTAAATTAGTAACCGGCCTGGAGCTGATGTTATCTTCCCTGGTTTAGGGTAGAGGAAAGGAACCAGGCTTCCTGCTCCAGACTACTAGAAGTGGTCCCTGCTTCTAAGATGCACTAAGGGCAGGATTGGGTTTGACAGACAATTTCCCCCCTGTCCATGGGGCAATTGCCTATTATCAGTGTTTAGGACTGTGCATGAAGACTGTGTGCAAGGGGTGAGGTGAACTGGATTCTGTCGCATGGTAAAGCAGCAGGAGACAGAAAGTGGCGGTGTTTGGGGGGGTGGGGAGGGGAGGGAAGTGTTTTGGGGAACTGAAATCATCGCTTAGCTTCAACTGCCTGACGTAATGGTTTTGCCTTTACAGGAGAGCGATCTCTATCAGGCTCCTCCAGAAGGCTCGGAGATGGCGAAACACCCTGTAGAATCTCTCCGGGTCTTTGTCCCCTATGGAATCTGTGTCATCACCAAATTTCCGTATTACACTGTGTTGAAAGATTGCCTTTCCTGGTAAGAGCCTCACAGTGTGATTCCCCTGTCAACAGGGCCCATAGCATATGTGGAGAGAGAAAAACAGAGTTAACGTTTCAGGTCGATGGCCCTTCATCAGAACTGGGAAAAGTTAGAGATGGAACAGAGGCAGGGAAAGTGGGGAGCGGAGGAAGGAACAAAAGAGAAGGTCTGTGATAGGATGGAAGGCAGGGGTGGTTAAATGGCAGAAGAGTTGATGGTACAAGGCAAAAGGAGATGGTAATGGGACAAAAAAACAAAAGCTGGGTTTGTTGGAGGTGTAAATGACAACAGCAGAAACATTACCAGCACCTGCCATCAGAACGAATGGGGGCAGAGGTTATGGTCCGAAATTGTTGAATCAGTGTTGAGTCTGGAAGGCTGTAAAGTGCCCCATTGAAAGATGGCACTGTCCCTCAAGCTGCTGTTGAGTTTCAGGAACACGAGGCTGCAGGGGGCACAGGGGGTAGATCAGTAAGTCCTCCCTTTGGACTAAAATCCAAAAGTGGAATTGGGGCTAAAGGAAATAGCTTTGGAGGTCTTCCCAATGCTTAACTGGAGGAAATTGTGGCTCACCCAGGACTGGATATTGGATATGCAGTGTGGCAACGCAAAGGCAGTGGATGCTAATGGTATGTTAGTTATATTGTTAAGATGCACAGCTGAAGGGTGTTATTTAATGAAGTACCTAGAGCACTAATGAAGAGAGACTGCTGGGATACTGGGGTAATAGGTAAGAGGCAGATATACGTAATGCTTTAAATAAACGTATTATCAAGAGAAGTATTAGTGTCTAGTTTCATACTCCACCATTGGCTTGGGATCTAATTAGCAGTGGAGGGGTCGGGAGAAATAGTGGCGAGGCAGAGCTGAGTGTTGTCAGTGTGCACATGGAAGCTGACCCCATGTTTCTGATGATGTCACCAAGTGGAGAGGAAGGGGGGTCAAGGACAGATTGTTGGGGCCTCCAGAGAGAATGGTGTGGAGGTGGGAAGGGAGGTATTATAGGTGGGTCTCTGGCTATGACTGGATAGATAAGGATGACCCAGCAGAGTGCAGTCCCACCCAAATGGACAACAGTGGAAAGGCTTTGGAGGAGGATGGTGTGGTCAACAATGTCAAAGGCTGGAGACAGGTTGAGAAGGATGAGGAGGGAAGATTTACTATGACAGAAGACATCATTTATATTTGATAAAGGCCTTTACAGCGCTGCGATGGGGCAGAAACCTTTTCCAGAAAAGTTAGACAGGAACCTGGAACACAAGGTCAAGGACTTTGGAAAGGAAAGGGAGGTTGGAGATGTATGTCAAACTACAACTTCACCTGATATCCCATGAACAACTATCGCAAAGATATTAGTTGCAAATTGAAAGCTATAAAGAAAGACATGGAAATGTCATGATAGATTGCAATATCACATTGATAGCCAGGGGCTCACAGCACAACCCCCAGAAGTCAGGAGAACTTCTAAATTGTCTCTGTTTGGAAGTCTTTCTGAATGTTAATCCTCTCCCCCGGGACAGACAGGAAACTGTAAAGCACGTGACAAGCCAAGTCAGCAGCATATTCAAAAAGCACGAACAGCTTGCTGAATGAAACTCCTTTCATTTCAGAATGCCTAATGTTAACCCTGAGTTATTTATATGAGCGTGTGAAAAATGTTGGAGAGGAAAAGACCAACTGACTCATCCAGCTGCCCTGCATAAATGCAGCCCCTCATGCATTAGAGTAGGCACACTCCCCAAGCCCAGAAATCTGCTGAAAAGTGTGAAAAATCAGAAAAACGCAGGGCAATATGGGAGAAAAAGCTGCAAAATTACACTCCAAAGATGTATAAAAATGTTCCAAGGGGAACCTTGACTCAGCTGTTTTGGATTCAAACCAGAATCAGCAAGATCTCAGAAAGAAAGTTTCATATTCCAGTATCCTTTGTGGGAAGACATGCTTTCTGATTTCACTCCTGAACATTCCAGCTCTAACTTTAATATCCTGTCCCCTTGCTCGAGATTTGTTGCACCAAGGAAGCTAGTTTCTCCCTATCTGTCCACTATTAAATCCCTTAATTGTTTTAAATAGCTTGATAAGATCAACCCTCCATGCCCAAATCTTAAGAGAATAGAGATAATTCATGACATGTGACTTGAGGCAGTTCTCAGAGAAAAAGAAGGCAAATATTCACCAATGGAGGACATCCCAAGGCACATTGCAGCCATTGACAAACATTGACCAGGACAACAGGGAGAACTCCCTTGTTCTTCTTCAAAAAAATGTCTTCCTCTTCCAATAGATGCTCAGTAAATATCTTCTGCATCTGTGTTTTTACACTGCGTGCGTGCATGTGAGAAAATTATTTTGAGCTTAAGACATAGCACAATTCATATGGAATATCGGAACGCGAGCAGGTCTTTCTGTCTCTTGAGTATGATCTATCATTCTAAATCTCTCTGCCTCTCTACCTCTCTCTCCTCTTTTAAGACACTCCTAAACCTATCTCTTTGACCCAACTTTTGGTCATCTGTCATAATATCTCCCTATGTTGCTCCATGTGCGATTTTGTCTAATATCGCACCTGCAAAATGCTTTGGGATATTTTGCTGTGTAAAGGTGCTGTAGGTTTATCTGTCACATAAATTGCTCTAGGCCTTTAGCATTCCTGACGCTTGCACTGCCTTTGCAGCTCCTGGCTCCCAGTAACCCCTCCACCTTCTTCCCCTCAGCCTGCTGCTCGACTTAAAGGCCTGCGGAGAGAGAGAGTTTGAGATGAAGGTGAAAGAATTTGCTGCCCAGTTGGCTCTAGTGCCGTGTCCACCACCTGGTTCCCTCCAGCTGGTAAGAAGTCAGTTCCAGAAATGCAGCAGCATCAGGGTTTGAGTGTGTTTGTGTGGAGCTATGGGTTTTATTCAGTCTGGAGGTGTGGGCGTTACTGGCAAGGCCTTTTCCATTTAGAAGGTGGTGTGGAACCACCTTCATGAATACAACTGAGTGGCTTGCTACTCTACTTCAGATAGAGTCAACCAGTATGTGTGGAGTCACATGTCGGCCAGACCAGGTAAGGACAGATTTCCTTCCTGAAAGGACATTAGTGAACCAGATGAGGTTTTACAACAATCAGTGACAGCTTCATGGTCACCATTGCTGAGACGAGATTTTTAATTGCTGATTTATTTAATTGAATTGAAATTTCCCCAGCTACCATGGTGGGATTTCAACTCATGTTCCCAGGTCATCAGCCTGTGTCTCTGGGTTATTAGTCCAGTAATATAACCACTGTGATTCCATAGCTGTGCGTGCGCGCGTGTGTGTGTGTCTGAGTCTGATGGTGGAATTTGAATTCAATAAAAATCTAAAGATGATCATGAAATGATTGTCATAAAAATCCATCAGGTTCACCAATGTCCTCGCCTGGTCTGGCCTCTATGTGACCCCAGACCCGCAGTAATGTGGTTGACTCTACATGCCCACTGGAATAGTCGAGCAAGCCACTCAGTTGTACCAAACCGCCAAAAGGTCAAGACAAAGAAATGAATCAGAACGGACTACCCGGCACTGGAAACAACAATGACAAACCCTGTCGACCCTGCAAAGTGCTCCTTACTAACATCTGGTTGCTTGTGCCAAAATTGGGAGAGCTGACTCACAGACTAGTCAAGCAACAGCTTGACATCGTCATTCTTACAGAATCATACCTGACAGTTGATGTCCCAGACTCCACCATCACCATCCCTGGGTACGTCCTGTCCCACCAGCAGGACAGTCCCAGGAGAGGTGGCAGCACAGTGGTATACAGTCGGGAGGGAGTTGCCCTAAGAGTCCTCACCATCAAGTCTGGCCATGGGCAAGGAAACCTCCTGCTGATTATCATGTACTGCCCCCCTCAGCTGATGAATCAGTGCTCCTCCAGGTTGAACGCCACCTAGAGGAAGCACCGAGAGTAGCAAGGGCACAGAATGTACTCTGGGTGGGGGACTTCAATGTCCATCACCAAGAGTGGCTCGGTAGCACCACTACTGACCGAGCTGGCCGAGTCCTAAAGGACATAGCTGCTAGACTGGGTCTGCAGCAGGTGGTGAGGGAACCAACAAGAGGGAAAAACATACTTGACCTCATCCTCACCAACTTGCCTGTCGCAGATGCATCTGTCCATGAGAGTATCTGTAGGAGTGATCACCACACAGTCATTGTGGAGACGAAGTCCCGCCTTCACATTGAGGATATCCTCCATCCTGTTGTGTGGCACTACCACCATGCTAAATGGGATAGATTTCGAACAGATCTAGCAACTCAAGACTGGGCATCCATGAGGTACTGTGGGCCATCAGCAGCAGCAGAATTGTACTCAAACACAATCTGTAACCTCATGGCCTGGCATATCCCCCACTCTACCATTACCATCAAGCCAGGGGATCAACCCTGGTTCATTGAAGAGTGCAGGAGGGCATGCCAGGAGCAGCACCAGGCACACCTAAAAATGAGGTGTCAACCTGATGAAGCTATAACACAGGACTACTTGCATGCCAAACAGCATAAGCAGCAAGTGATAGACAGAGCTAAGCAATACCACAACCAACGGATCAGATTACGGATACACTCCATCTCTGCAGTCCTCTGCAGTTCTGCCACATCCAACCGTGAATGGTGTTGGACAATTAAACAACTCACTGGAGGAGGAAGCTCCACAAATATTCCCATCCTCAATGATGGAGGAGCCCAGCACATCAGTGCAAAAGATAAGGCTGAAGCCTTTGCAACAATCTACAGCCAAAAGTGCCGAGTGGATGATCCTCCGGAGGTCCCCAGCATCACAGATGCCAGTCTCCAGCTGATTTGATTCACTCCACATGATATCAAGAAATGGCTGAAGGCACTGGCTACTGCAAAGGCTATGGGCCCTGACAATATCCCAGCAATAGTACTGAAAACTTGTGCTCCAGAACTTGCCGCCTCCCCCTAGCCAAGCTGTTCCAGTACAGCTACAACACTGGCATCTACCCAGCTATGTAGAAAATTGCCCAAGTATGCCCTGTACACAAAAAGCAGGACATATCCAACCCAGCCAATTGCCGCCCCATCAGCCTAATCTCCATCATCAGTAAAGTAATGGAAGAGGTCATAAACAGTGCTATCAACCAACACTTAGCAATAACCTGCTCACTGACGCCCAGTTTGGGTTCTCCCAGGGCCACTCAGCTCCTGACCTCCTTACAGCCTTGGTTCAAACATAGACAAAAGAACTGAACTCAAAGGTGAGGTGAGAGTGACTGCCCTTGACATCAAGGCAGCATTTGACCAAGTGTAGCATCAAGGAGCCCTAGCAAAACTGTAGTCAATGGGAATCAGGGGGAAATCTCTCCACTGGTTGGAGACATACCTAGCACAAAGGAAGATGGTTGTGGTTGTTGGAGGTCAATCATCTCAGTTCCAGGACATCACTGCAGGAGTTCCTCAGGGTAGTGTCCTCGGACCAACCACCCTCAGCTGCTTCTTTCTATCATAAGATCAGAAGTGGGGATGTTTGCTGCTGATTGTACGATGTTCAGCACTATTTTCAGTTCCTCAGGTACTGAATCAGTCCATGTCCAGGCTGCAACAGGGATTCACCAGACTGATTCCTACGATGATGGGATTGTCCTATGAGAGAGGTTGAGGAGACTGGACCTTTGTTCTCTAGAGCTTACAAGAATGGGAGGTGATGTCATTGAAGCCTCCAAAATTCTTATAGAGCTTGACAGGTAGATGCAGGAAGGATGTTTGCCCTGGCTTGGAAGTGCCTAGAAGCAGGGGACACCATTTAAGACTTGAGAGAAGGAAGAATTTCTTCATTTAGAGGGTGGTGAATCTTTGGAATTCTCCACCCCAGAGGGCTGTGGAAGCTCAATTGATCATACTCGAGATAGAAATCGATAGATTCCTGGAGACTAATGACATGAAGGCATCTAGTGATGGTGCAGGCAAGTGGTGTTGAGGTAGATGATCAGATATGACCTAGTTGAATGGTGGAGCAGGCTCGATGGGCCAAATGGCCTACTACTGCTCCTATTTCCTATGCTCCTATGGTCTTGCCACTGGGAGAATGCCCTGACAGCAGGACTGCAGCAGAGAACCATCCCAACATGAGGCCCTGTGATTTTACTGGTCTACCTGCCACTCGGGGATATTAAACAAAATGTTTAATCTTTGTGTTTCATTGCTTTTTGAAGTAGCTTACTGATATCTGACTCTTTCCTCATGTTCTGTCCCACTTACTGATGATCAGTGTTTTGAGCTGGGGCCTCTCAGCATTGTGCTTTCACCTCCTGAAGACATCGACAGTCCAGTTATTGACATTGGCCTACATGTCCCATTCCTTTGCTTCAAACCAGAAACCGTCCTGCAGGTAATTACAGAATGTGTATGCGTGCGCGCGTGTGCACAGAAACAGACAGATCCACTGGTGTTTCTGCTCCACATCAGCCTCCTCCCATTCATTTTCATCTCACCCTATCAGTGTATCATCCTATCCCTTTCTCCCTCCTGTTTATCCATCTCCCCCTTAACTGTATCTACTCTATTCACCTCAATGACTCCCTGTAGTAGCAAGTTCCACATTCAAGAAGTTTCTCCTGAATTCCCAATTGGATTTATTGGTGACGATTTATATTGATAGCAGCTAGTTCTAGTTACCCTCACAAGTGGAAACATCTTCTCTATGTCTGCCTTATCAAATCCTTTCATAAATTCAAAGACCTCTATCCAGCCACATGTTCTGTTTTCCCTGGATGTTTAGTCTTTCCGAAGAATTTTGACCACTCAGCTCTGGTGTCAACCTGGTAAATCTTTTTCGCACTTTATAGAGTTATCAGACGAAGATTGTGATTGGCTGTGAGATGTTTTAATGGGTTTTCATGATGCGTACAGAATGTTGGGGTTGGAGTTACCAGTACCCCGATCCTGTTAACGACCTTTATAACTTCTACTGCAGATTCTGACCTACATCCTGACAGAGCGAAGACTGGTCTTTTTCTCCACTAACTGGCCGCTGCTGACACTGGTGACCGAATGCTTTGTACATTACCTGCACCCTCTCCAATGGCGACATCCCTACATCCCGGTGCTGGCCAATCAGATGCTGGACCTGGTGATGGCACCCACTGTCTTCCTCATGGGCTGTCACTCGAGACACTTTGAAACCATCAATGAGGTCAGTGTTGTCAATGTTGTCCATTTCAAGCAACCTAAACCTCAACAAGCTCAATATTATATAGCCCTGGAGTTTGGGGATATACATCAGAGTGCAGTAAAGTAATTTGCTGATTTGAAACATGTTCCTAGGTGCTCGGAACTCAAATTACTTCTTGGAGACCTCCCTTTTATTATTTTCAGGTAAATTCTGGAGCCAATCAGAAGAATAAGCAGTTATTGAAGAGTTGTCAACCAGAGGAGGGTCCACTTCCTTCCTTTACTTCAATTAATGCCATAGTATATTTCATCTAAATCACCGAAACAGACCAATCTCAGTTCAATACCTCCTCTGAAAAGCAATGTTTCCAACACTGCAGCACTCCCTCAGCACTGACCCTCCGACAGTGCAGCACTCCCTCAGCACTGACCCTCCGACAGTGCAGCACTCCCTCAGCACTGACCCTCCGACAGTGCAGCACTCCCTCAGCACTGACCCTCCGACAGTGCAGCACTCCCTCAGCACTGACCCTCCGACATGGCTGCCAATGATGGAGCAATTAAAATTGGGGATGCTCAAGTGTCAGAATGAGAGGAGGGGCGGAGATATCTTAGAGAGTTGAGGGGCTGGAGGGGATTGCAGACATAGGGAGGGACAAGACCATGGAAGGATTTGGAAATAGGGGTGAGTGTTTTAAAAAAATCGATTCTTTGCCAGACCAAACCTTTGATCTTCTGCCCTTACAGCTCCTTATGTGGCTTTGTGTCAAATTTTGTTTGAAGTCATTTCTGTGAAGCTCCTCGGGTTATTTCACTACGTTAAAGACACGAGATAAGTGAAAGTTGTTGTTGGTTGAATCAGTCCCACACGCGGTGTGTTTAGTCACTTTGCCAGCAGGGAGTGCTGTTTATTCATTTAACAACATGTCCTGAAGCGATAGCTTGTGGTTGGTCATGGTGATCGGTTACTACTTGATTCTTAAAATTTTGGGGGAAGAATCCCCATGGGCTCATCAGCATGAAGCCATTTTAACCCCCATGCGTAATTTTGATATTTAACATCCATCTCTCACCCAAAATCAGTGAGATTAATGCCAGAGCTGTTGAACAGGAGCTGGAGTAGCTGTGAGAGGCGAGTGCTCGGGGTGGGGAGGGCAGGGGCTGGTTGGGGAAGGGAGAGGCAAGATGGCAGTGTCAGAGGCCCCACAGAGTGTTCCTTGAGGGTCCCTCCAGTACTCCAGTTACCATCTGGCCAATGCTGCTGCCTCGTGCCAGCCTGCAGTTTTTGTGTATGCAGGTATCTTGTAATTTAATATGAGAGCTGGTATCCACGCCATGTCCCATAGTTAATCTCAATGCTGCCTGATTTCCCCAGTGATGGACCCCATCCCCTTCCCAACTGTCATTTTAACCACCCACCTGTGCCAATAGCAGCAGATACACCAGGTTAATATCAGGCCGCATGAGATGGTCAGAAAAGCTGGAGAAATGAAAGAGAGAATCAACACTTGTCCTGTTCCTACCTCTAAATCCATGTTGGAGACTCCAGAAATCCATTTCCTCCTCGCTATAGCATGTGAGACAAACTCATCCCTACAAGGACCTGTTGTAGTCCTGGGTGTGTTACCAAGGGATGGTCGCTGCATTTACCCAGCATTATGCAAAGTTCTTGGGAGCCAAGCTGATGGACAAGATCAACCTTATCAGCCAATAAAGTCTTCTCTCAGACTATCAATCTCTCTCAGACTATCAATCTCTCTCTCTCCCTTTCTCTCTCTCTCTGGCTCTTACTTTCCCTCCTAGCTTTTCTTTCTCACTCTCATTTTTCTCTATCTCTTTCTAAACCTTCTCTGTCAGTCTTCCTTCCTCTCTTTCTCACTGCCTCCACTTCTCTTTCTTCCCTTTCGGTGAGTGTATCAGGAGATATCAAGCAAAGATGGCTAAATGGGGTTGAGGTACAGATCACGTTCAGACTTGAAGGGCTGAATGACCTCCTTGTCCTGTTTCTATTGAATTGAAATCAAAGCTTACCGAGCATTCAAAAGCAAAATACTGGAAACTTGAACGAAAAACAGAAAATGCTGGAAATACATATCAGATCTGGCAACATGTCTAGAGAGAAACAGAGTTAACAATTCAGGGCGATGAAGGGTCAACAATGAATCATTGTTGCTTCCCCACAGCCTCGAATCTGTGAAGCTCCTTTTGTGTCTCTTCCTCTGACAATCTGACCATTCAAAACCTGAGCTTGACATTTCCAGGCCATATTTTCCCAACCTGCCTCGTTTTCTGGCCTATTTTTTCCATTTGCATTCTGCAGAGCCCTCTGGCCTTTAGGTCTTGATTCCTGAATGAGGAAATCAGTGCAGTGTGAACTTGTTTTTCGTGTCAATACAAAAACACTTACCCTGGATGTTCACTTTTACAGGTGGAAGAGTTAGTTCTAGTGGACGTTGATAACGGCACAGTCCTGACCACACAACATAAGGGGCTTGAGACCCCCCACCTGCCCACAGCTGCAGTAGAAGAATTCTTAACCAGGTAAGGGGCTCACCTGAGCTGCAACAGAGTGGCTTCCTGAGGCGCCATTGGTAGAGAGTCTTCCCCTCCTGGGAGTACATTGGTGTGTTCTTTCCAAAGGGTTGGCCTTGGTCACCCCATTAAAACCCCAAAGGATCTTCATAAAATTGGGCAGGGGAGATTGTAAAATGCTTCTTTGGGTATGGGAAAAAGAAAGAACTAGCTAGGACAAATGTGAGTCCATTACAGTTGGAAACAAGGGAATTTATGAAGGAGAATAGGGAAATGGCAGAGAAACTAAACAATGTTTTTGTGCCTGTCTTCATGGAGGAAGATAGAGAAAACCTTCAAGAAATACTCAGGGACCAAGGGGCTTGTGAAAATGAGAAACTGAAAGAAATTGGTATTAACAAAGAGGTAGTGCTCAAAAAATTAATTGGATTGAAGGTCAATAAATCCCTTGGACCTGATGAGCTATATCCCAGAGAGTTGAAGGAGGTGGCTATGGAGATGGTGGATGCATTGGTGGTAATCTTCCAAAATTCTATAGATTCTGGAAAGGTTCCTGCAGACTGGAAAGAAGCAAATGTAACCCCATTATTTCCGAGGGGAGGGAGAATGGAGAACTACAGACCTGTTAGGTCAGTAGTAGGGAAAATGTTAGAATCCATTGTATAGAACGTGATAACTGGACACTTAAAAATAATGATATGACTGGGCAGAGTCAACATGGATTTATGAAAGGGAAATCATGTTTGACAAACCTGCTGGAGTTTTTTTGAGGATGTTACTTGTAGCATAGATAAAGGAGAACCAGCAGATGTGGAGAACCAATGGATGTGGTGCAAGAGGTCCCACACAGGAAGTTAGTAAACAAAATTAGAAGACATGGGATTGGGGTTTATATACTGGTCTGGATTGAGAATTGGTTAACAGACAGAAAACAGAGTAGTAGGAATAAATGGGTCATTCTCAGATTGTCAGGCTGTGACTAGTAGAGTACCACAAGGATCAGCACTTGGCCCCCAGCTGTTCACAATCTATATGAATGATTTGAATGTGAGGACCAAATGTAATATTTCCAAATTTGCTGATGACACAAAACTAGGTTGGAAATTGAGTCATGAGGAGGATGCAAGGAGGCTTCAAGCAGATTTAGACAGGCTAAGTGAATGGGCAAGAATATGGGGATGGAATATAATGTGAATAAGTATGAAATTATTCATTTTGGTAGAAAAAACAGAAAGGCAGAGTATTTCTTAAATGGTGAGAGATTGGGAAGTGTTGATGTCCAAAGGGACCTGGGTGTCCTTGTTCATGAGTCACTATAAAAGCTAGCATACAGGTATAGCAAGCAATTAGGAAAGGTAAATGGTATGTTGGGCTTCATTGCAAGGGGATTTGAGTACAGGAGTAAAGATGCCCTTTTGTAGTTGTATAGAGCCTTGGTGAGACCGCACCTGGAGTATTGTGTACGGTTTTGGTTACCTTATCTAATGAAGCGTATACTTGCCATGGAGGGAGTGCAACTGAGGTTCACCAGACTGATCCCTGGGGTAGTGGGATTGTCTTATGAGGAGCGATTGAGGAAATTGGGCCTGTATTCTCTAGAGTTTTGAAGAATGAGCAGTGATCTCATTTAAACTTACATAATTCTTGCTGGGTGTGACAGGGTAGATGTGGATAGGATGTTTCCCCTGGTTGGTGAGTCTAGAATCAGGGGACAGTCTCAGAATAAGGGGCAGGTCATTTAAGACTGGGATAAGGATGAATTTCTTCGCTCAGAGGGTGGTAAATCTTTGGAATTCTCTACCCCAGAGGACTGTGGAAGCTCAGTCATTGAGTATGTTCAAGACAGAAATCAATAGATTTCTGGATACTAATGACATCAAAGAATATAGGATTAGTGGTGAAAAATGGAGTAGAAGTAGATGATCAGCCATGATATGTTTGAATGGCAGAGCAGGCTTGATGGGCCGAATGGCCTACTCCTGCTCCTATTTCTCATGGTTTACGGTTAGAATGAGGAACTTACTAGTATAGAGAGTCACTAAAGTGGATCACACAGATGCATTTAAGGGGAAGTTAGATGAACACATGGGAGAGAAAGGAATAGAAGGATATGGGTGAGATGGAATTGGGTGGGAGGAGGCTCATATGGAGCATAAACAGCAGCATGGACAGAATGGCATGTTTCTATGCTACACAATCTAACTCACTTCATGGAATTCCAAGCCATTGTGGGGCAAAATAAGGTTTATCACCTTCAAGAAAGTGTTTGGAGACTTTTATTTTGTAGAGAAACAGGAAGGGCCAAATCATCTCCATCATAATCAGGTGACATGCACAAGGTGATCAATGTTGCTTCAGTGTGTAAATAGAGTTGAGCCATTTGAAATGTGTGATCTAATGGAATGATGCAGCATGCTTGAGGGGCTGAATGGCCTCCTCCTGTTCCTATGTTGTGTTCCACCATTGTCTTAACATCATTTCCTGCATTCAGAACGAGACTTTTCAAAGAGCTTTAATGGCTTATTGAACATAATTGTGTACAATTACCCTCTGATTGTTTTCTTGACCTTTGCACTCTGACATCCCACACCTGTACCTTGCTTATTGTCCATTTGCATGTGATGCCAGCAGCCCCCATGACCTCTGCCCCGCAGTCACTCATTGCCTTCTGTTCTGTTCCAGCACTCAGCAGCTTAGGGCAAACACCGAACTGGCTTCAGCCCATCTAGCTTCACACACAAACCTGGCCGCTGCTCGAGAGAAGAAGCGCTGTCAGAGGCAGCAAATGAACCGACGGGTCCGACAGATATTCCTGCAGCTCATCGGGAACCTCCTCAGGTCAGCAGAGAGCCTCCTCAAGGCTCCCAGGGCAAATGTTCGACAGGGGGGGGGTGGATGTGGAAAGAGGGAGGGCAGCATGGGAGACTGATAACCAAGGTAAGAGCCCATGGGATCCAAGGCAATTTTGGCAAATTGGATCCAGAATTGGCTGAGTGGCAGGAAGCAGAGGGTGATGGTTGAGGGGTGTTTTTGTGACTGGATGCCTGTGTCCAGTGGGGTTCCACAGGGATCAGTGTTGGGTCCCTTGCTGTTTGTGCTAGATAGAAAACAATTTCGATTTGAATGTAGGAGGGTTGATCAGTAGGTTTGCGGATGACACAAAAATTGGTGGGGTGGTAAATAGTGAGGAGGATAGCCTTAGATTACAGGAGGATATAGACAGGCTGGTCAGATGGGCTGATCAGTGGCAAATGGAATTTAATCCAAATAAGTGTGAGGTGATGCACTTGGGCAGGACAAACAAGGCACGGGAATACACGATGAATGGTAGGACCCTGGGAAGTACCAAGGATCAGAGGGACCTTGGTGTGCATGTCCACTGGTCCCTTAAGGTAGCAGGACAGGTAGATAAGGTGGTTAAGAAAGCATATGGGATACTTGCCTTTATTAGCCGAGGCATAGAAAACAAGGGCAGGGAGGTTACGCTGGAACTGTATAAAACACTGGTTAAGCCACAGCTAGAGTATTGCGTGCAGTTCTGGAATCCGCATTATAGGAAGGATGTGATTGCACTAGAGAGAGTGCAGAGGAGATTTACCAGGATGTTGCCTGGGCTGGAGAGTTTTAGTTATGAGGAGAGATTGGATAGACTGGGGTTATTTTCCCTGGAGCAGAGGAGATTGAGGGGGGACATGATTGAGGTGTATAAAATTATGAGGGGCATAGATAGGGTAGTCAGGAAGGAACTTTTCCTCTTGGTGGAGGGATCAATAACCAGGGGGCATAGATTTAAGGTAAGGGGCAGGAGGTTTAGAGGGGATGTGAGGAAGAATTTTTTCATCCAGAGGGTGGTGGGAATCTGGAACTCGCTGCCTGAAAGGGTGGTAGAGGCAGAAACCCTCATAACATTGAAGAAGTATTTGGATGTGCACTTGCGATGCCATGGCATACAAGGCTATGGGCCTAGTGCTGGAAAATGGGATTAGAATAGTTAGGTACTTGTTTGACCGGCGCAGACTTGATGGGCCAAAGGGCCTTTCTCTGTGCTGTAGATCTCTATGACTTTATGAGCATCATTTCCTCTCAGTCCTGGTCTTGACCAACTTCCCCTGTACATCATAGCCCCAGTGAGCTCATTCTACCAAATAACATTGGCTAGCAAACTGGAAAGTCAACTCTTGCAAGTGCCAATGATACAATGATGGTAGTTGCACAGATGGTCTCTTGTGTATTAAATTGTGTTCTTAACCTTCAGCTTCACCTGTACACTGACTGGACTGCCTCACCTGTACACTGACTGGACTGCCTCACCTGTACATTGACTGGACTGCCTCACCTGTACACTGACTGGACTGCCTCACCTGTACACTGACTGGACTGCCTCACCTGTACACTGACTGGACTGCCTCACCTGTACACTGAGCCCACTGCCTCACCTCTACGCTGAGCCCACTGCCTCACCTGTACACTGACTGGACTGCCTCACCTGTACACTGACTGGAATGCCTCACCTGTACACTGACTGGACTGCCTCACCTGTACACTGAGCCCACTGCCTCACCTGTACACTGACTGGACTGCCTCACCTGTACACTGAGCCCACTGCCTCACCTGTACACTGGCTGGACTGCCTCACCTGTACACTGGCTGGACTGCCTCACCTGTACACTGACTGGACTGCCTCACCTGTACACTGACTGGACTGCCTCACCTGTACACTGACTGGACTGCCTCACCTGTACACTGGCTGGACTGCCTCACCTGTACACTGAGCCCACTGCCTCACCTGTACACTGACTGGACTGCCTCACCTGTACACTGACTGGACTGCCTCACCTGTACACTGACGGACTGCCTCACCTGTACACTGACTGGACTGCCTCACCTGTACACTGACTGGACTGCCTCACCTGTACACTGACTGGACTGCCTCACCTGTACACTGACTGGACTGACTCACCTGTACACTGAGCCCACTGCCTCACCTGTACACTGACTGGACTGCCTCACCTGTACACTGACTGGACTGCCTCACCTGTACACTGACTGGACTGCCTCACCTGTACACTGACTGGACTGCCTCACCGGTACACTGACTGGACTGACTCACCTGTACACTGAGCCCACTGCCTCACCTGTACACTGACTGGACTGCCTCACCTGTACACTGACTGGACTGCCTCACCTGTACACTGAGCCCACTGCCTCACCTGTACACTGAGCCCACTGCCTCACCTGTACACTGACTGGACTGCCTCACCTGTACACTGAGCCCACTGCCTCACCTGTACACTGACTGGACTGCCTCACCTGTACATTGACTGGACTGCCTCACCTGTACATTGACTGGACTGCCTCACCTGTACACTGACTGGACTGCCTCACCTGTACACTGACTGGACTGCCTCACCTGTACACTGACTGGGCTGCCTCACCTGTACACTGAGCCCACTGCCTCACCTGTACACTGACTGGACTGCCTCACCTGTACACTGACTGGACTGCCTCACCTGTACACTGGCTGGACTGCCTCACCTGAACACTGACTGGACTGCCTCACCTGTACACTGACTGGACTGCCTCCCCTGTACACTGACCGGACTGTCTCACCTGTACACTGACTGGACTGTCTCACCTGTACACTGACTGGACTGCCTCACCTGTACACTGACTGGACTGCCTCACCTGTACACTGACTGGACTGCCTCACCTGTACACTGACTGGGCTGCCTCACCTGTACACTGACTGGACTGCCTCACCTGTACACTGAGCCCACTGCCTCACCTGTACACTGACTGGGCTGCCTCACCTGTACACTGAGCCCACTGCCTCACCTGTACACTGAGCCCACTGCCTCTGACTGTTACAACCCTAAATGTGAGTCCATGGGAGAATGAGAAACTGTAAATGATGAAAATCTGAATCAAAAGCTCAAACTGTGAGAAACACCTGTCCAGTCAGTCAGTATCGGTGGGATTCCTTTTGTGATCCCTTCATCAGAGTAAATACTAGAAAATAAACAGATGGTTTAGTAAGGCTGGAAAAGGTAGAGACAGAAAGGGAGAGAGGTGGTTTCAGCAATGGGTTTGATTAAAGGGAAATTATGCAGACCATTTAACGAATCAACCCCATTATCCTATTTTAGACAGATGCCATTCTACTTTACCTGAGAGTGTTGGAAAGTTGGACACATGGGCCAGTATTTTATGACCCCTTGGGGTGGGACGGGGCCATAAAATGTGTTGAGCCATCCTAAATCCATGGAGTTCGACAGGATCGGATAATTCCGCTGCTGTAAAATTCCGCCCATGGTATTAATGCAGGTTCAGTGTCAGCCATTGGCCAGTGGGCTATAGTCTTGCCTCTGACTAGGAAGGTTGTGGGTTCAAATCCCACTCGAGGTACTTGAGCACCACAACCTAGATTGATGCTCCCAATGTAGCGCTGAGGGAGTGCTGCATGGTCAGAGGATGAGAATGTAAACAAAGGCCAGTTACCCTCTCAGAAGAGCAGGGGAGTTATCCCTGGTGTCCTGCCCAATATTTATCCTTCAGTCAACATCAACAGAACAAATTACTTGGTCGTTAACACGTTGTTTGTGGGAGCTTCTTGTGCGTGGATTAGCTACTGTGTTTCCTGCATTAAACCAGTGGCTACACTTCAAAAGTACTTCACTAACAGTAAAGCACTTTAAGGCTTCACACGGTCATGAATAGGTGCTATGTAAATGCAAGTCCTTCTTTGTTTTACACTTTCAACACTCTCCAAGGTGCTGAAACCCACTTTGTCCTTATTCAGCCTCTGTTTCCCATGAACATGGGTTACTTTCCTGATGTGTGTTCTCTCTACCCAGGGATGTCTCCAAACATTTGAACCTTAAGCATCGTGTGTTCATCAAGAAGGAGTTTCTGGACTCACGCCAGCCAGCCTCTCAGCCCTTTTACAACAGCGTGAGTAACCGTATCTCTGTTATCCCAAGCGAAGCACAGCTCAGGACAATGGCGATGTAACGTTGCACATCAGCCTCTGAAATCCCATGTTTGTTGTTGTTACTCCCCAAGGAAAGCAAGCCAGAGCACAGGCCTAGAGCACAGGCCTAGAGCACAGGCCTAGAGCACAGGCCAGAGCACAGGCCAGAAGCACAGGCCTAGAGCACAGGCCTGGAGCACGTTGCATATTTTTAAGGCGGAGGTAGATAGATTCTTGTTAGGCAAGGGAATCAAAGATTATCAGGGTAGGTGGGAATGTGGAAATCAAAACACAAACAGATCAGCCATGATCTTAATGTATGACAGAGCAGTCTCAAGGGGCCGAATGGTCTACTCCTGTTCCTATTTCCTATGTTCGTATGTGTCATTGAGTGTCGGTGTGTGTGTGTGTGTGTGTATATGTGTCTGTGTGAGTGTGTGAGGGAATGTGTTTTGTTAATTGTCACTGATACATTGTGAGAGCTTGCGCTGACTGGAGAGAAGTTGAAGTTCTTTCTCATGTCCTCCACAGTTCCTGAAGACCGACCTCTTCCACTGCTTCCTCAAGTCTCGACTCAATAAGAAAGTGGATGCATTCACCCGCTGGGAGAGGACTGATTCAACCAGGTAACACCCATTGAGAATGTATTGGGAGTGGTGGGAACAGGACTGGAATTTCAGCCGCTCTCAACAATTATCCAATTCATTGAACGAGCTCTGTCTCCATCAGCTGGAGTGTGTCCAGCCACAGCACAGAGAAGCTCCAAGAGGCTGGTGTGCAAGACCTCATCCCATAGCATCATTATGAGTATCATGACTTCATTTCTATAGCGCCCTTCTTGACCTCAGGATGTCCCAAAAACCTTACAGCCAATGAAATATTTTTGAAATGTAATAACTATTGTAATGTAGGAAACACAGCAGTTTGTGCACAGCAAGATCCCACAACCAGCAATGTGAGGATGACCAGATCACCTGTTTCAGTGATGTTGGTTAAGAGATAAATATTGACCAGAACGCTGCTCTTCTTCAAAATATTGCCCATGGGATCATTTACATCCATTTGAGAAGACAGATGGGGCATCAATTTAATGTCTCATCTGAAAGATAGCACCTCCAACAATGCTGCATTCCCTCAATAATGCCCTGGGATGTGCGTCTGGATTATGGGCCCAAGTCTCTGGAGCAAAACTCAAACCCACAACCTTCTGACTCAGATGAGAGCATGACCCAGTGAGATACAGCTACCCTGACCCAGAGCTCAGAATTGTGCACCATTGATGTTCCAATAATTAATCAGTTCGAACCATAGTGAAGGAGGAAGTGATCATTGTACAGAACTGTCTTGTTTCTCAGTTTTGAGTCAAGATTTAACATCAAGTTGGGCTTAGTCAGTGTGTTTAAAACTAATTCGCTCCATCAGTCCCATCCCTCACTTTCCACAGACCATTGCAGAACTTACAGGGACTTTATCCACCCATTTAATTTCATTCCGCAACTTGTGTCCAGCTAAAATGGACTTTCCCACCCATTTAATCGCCTGTGGCTAACAGTATGAAGTCTACCTTATAAGGACACCCAGTCCTCCCACAGTCCATGTACACTCAGCCCAAATCAAGGAATCTACCCGCCCATTTAATCTCCGCTTTAACCAGATGGCCTCCATCTTTATGACTGGCTTGGTCACTTTGCCCACTGGCTGGAGAAGGCAACAATTGGTTGACGTTGTGACTTCTGATATGATCCAGTGCCTCCTTTGCTGAAAAGTGTGGGTGTCTGGGCAGTGAGTGAGGCTGGGTGACTGTGATAGCTCCCACAATGGCCACTGCCTAGGTTGAGAACTGGACACCCAGTCACCACGGGAGTGAATTACAAACACTGAAAGATGGAGGGAAGCAGTGAAGGAAAGGAGCTTTTTTTTTGGAAAAAGTTAGTGTTTGAATTCATTCATTGCCAGGATGGGCATCACTGACTAGGCCAGCATTTATTGCCCCTTTATTGTTGTCTTGAGGAAGTAGAGATGGGCTTTCTACCTCAACAAGAGTGGCTTAATCCAACAGAGTCCCATTTGGCCACTTCAGAGTCACCCGTGTTGCTTTAAGTCTGGAGTCACATACAGGCCCAGGCCAGGTAAGGACGGCAGATTTCCTTCCCTAAAGGACATCAGTGAACCAGGTGGGTTTTTAACAACAGCTTCATGGTCACTTTTACTGAGACCAGATTTTTATTTCAAGGGTTTTTTTTAAACTTATTTCAGATTTTAAAATAGTCACAGTAGGATATGAATTCACATTCTCTGGATTATTAGCCCAGTAACTTAATCACTTCCACTAACCATACCCTGCCTGAATTGTTTCAGGTTGAGCTGGGACCACACCATGAGCTCTCATTCATCGGCCACTCTCTCTTCAGACACACTGAGGAAGAGAAAGGATCAAACACTTCAGTCTCGCCAGATGTCGAGCACAAACGATGAGACAGGATCCCCCAACTCAATATCATCACGCAACTCATTCAAATTCAACAGAACTCCAGGTAATACACAAGGTCACCTGCTTTCAATTTTTGAGTCCAATCTTATGCTCTTAAAATATCGATGCCAGTGGCATATTACTCCCAG
This sequence comes from Cetorhinus maximus, assembly GCF_964194155.1. Classification (NCBI taxonomy): domain Eukaryota; kingdom Metazoa; phylum Chordata; class Chondrichthyes; order Lamniformes; family Cetorhinidae; genus Cetorhinus; species Cetorhinus maximus. Next base: position 2,503,813 of record NC_135891.1, on the reverse strand, counting down.
GACAGGTACAGCACAGGGTTAGATACAGAGTAAAGCTTCCTCTACACTGTCCCCATCAAACACTCCCAGGACAGGTACAGCACGGGGTTAGATACAGAGTAAAGCTCCCTCTACACTGTCCCCATCAAACACTCCCAGGACAGGTACAGCACGGGGTTAGATACAGAGTAAAGCTCCCTCTACACTGTCCCCATCAAACACTCCCAGGACAGGTACAGCATGGGGTTAGATACAGAGTAAAGCTTCCTCTACACTGTCCCCATCAAACACTCCCAGGACAGGTACAGCACGGGGTTAGATACAGAGTAAAGCTCCCTCTACACTGTCCCCATCAAACACTCCCAGGACAGGTACAGCACAGGGTTAGATACAGAGTAAAGCTTCCTCTACACTGTCCCCATCAAACACTCCCAGGACAGGTACAGCACGGGGTTAGATACAGAGTAAAGCTCCCTCTACACTGTCCCCATCAAACACTCCCAGGACAGGTACAGCACAGGGTTAGATACAGAGTAAAGCTTCCTCTACACTGTCCCCATCAAACACTCCCAGGACAGGTACAGCGCAGGGTTAGATACAGAGTAAAGCTCCCTCTAAACTGTCCACATCAAACACTCCCAGGGCAGATACAGCATGGGGTTAAATATCGAGTAAAGCTCCATCTACAGTACAATGTGCTGTCTCTGCTGCCCCCATGTGATATTTTTCAATTTTGCCCACTAACTATCAGACTGAGTGAGGATCATGGCAGTAGTCATGATGGAGGGGAGTGCTGGGGGTTGTTGGAGGTCAACCCCAGCCTGACCCTATGATCCTGTATGGGGACATAAGGGGGTAATCCACCTCACAATGCAGTCCTGACTCTGAGAGAGTCCCCTGTGTGAAAAGAACACAAGAACCTAGAACATAGCAGGTTCCCACAAATGAGGTAAATAAAAAACTGTATTGATTAAAGGTTGAATATTGTCCAGGACACTGGGCATAGCTTTGAAGTAGCGCTCCCGGATATTTTACATCCAACTGTGAGGGCAGAAAGGATCATTAACATCCTATCCAAAAGACAGCATCTCTGACAGTGCAGCATTCCCTTCGTATAAGTACTGGGCACATCAACCTAGATTATGGGTTCAAGTCTCTGGAGTGGGATTTGAACCCAGGACCTTGTGGCTCAGGAGTGAGCATGCTGCCTACTGAGCCAAACTAGTAGATAATTATCTGAATGAAAATCCAACAAATAGGAGGAGTGAATCATGGCTGAGTTAATTATAATTAAATGCTGAGAAGCTTAATTAAATACAGCAACCAAAAGTGTTGTTTAGACTTACACTCACTTTATTTCTATGTGATTATTTAAGAGTTCAATCAACCTTAAAACATCCCTTATCCTATTTATAAGCTATAAGATCATTTATACCTGTCAAGAAAGATTGTATAGGTCGAAGCACTTTCTCTAGAATAGAGAAGGCTATGGAAGGGTCTGATAGGATAGACATGGAGAAAATGTTCCCACTTGTGGAAGACTAGAAACATCAATATAAGATTGTCACTGATAATTCCAATCAGGAATTCAGGAGAAACATCTTTCCCCTGAGAATGTGGAACTCACTCCCAGAGGGAAAGGCTGAGGTGAATCGTATAGATACATTTAAGGAGAAGCTGGATAAAAATATGAGGGAGAAAGGAATAGAAGGGGATGTTAATGGGGCGAGATGAAATAAGGGCTGGGTGGGAGGCTTATGTGGAGCATAAACACCAGCATTGGTGTGTTGGGCCAAATGCCCTGTTTCTGTGCTGTAAAGACTGTGCAAATTGCAATCAGGGTCCGCAATGTAGTTTATAGGACCCCAAACTGCATATTAAATGTTGTCGTCTTCCTATAAATTCTCTATCCTTCATTGACAGGAAGAATTGTCAAGGCACCACTTAGAACACTACACCTCCCTTCATTCCCCTGTGATCCTTTGGATTCTCTCAGTGTCTCCCTGTATTACACCAAACTGATTGTCCAGATTAGCAGAGCCATTGACCAGACGGGAACAGATGACTCCGAGATCCTGGCTGTCTGCTTCTACCTGCGTGGGATTGTCCGTCTTGCCCAGGGACAGTCACTGCAGGCTCTGCTGGATTTCCAAAACCTGGAGAAGATTAACATGAATTTCTTCCCCTGGGATCTGGTCAAGCACACGCTGGAATCGATGTCTCCTGAACAGCTCCAGAATGTACAGGAGACTGAGGAGCTAAAGGGTCTCTTCTACGGCATCATGGAGAAACACTGGGACACAGTCAGGCAGGAGGAAAGTGTAAAGAACTATGAGCTGCCCAAGATGCCTCTCAACAAGCAGGATTTTGGAATCCACATCCAGGCTGCAGGGATAGTCAGTAATCCCAACAGCACTGACCGGCTGTTTGACATCCTCACAGGAGGTGAGCACTGGCTGTGTGTTTGTGCTCTGTTGGTGAAAGTCCAGTCTGACCCAAGGCATAAGCTCGACTGGGTAGTACTAATCTCTCTCTCTTTCTTTGTTTTCTCTCTCTCTTTTTCTCTCTTTCTCTCTCTCTCTCTTTCTTTCTCTCTTTCTCTTTTTCTCTCTCTATCTTTCTCTCTCTCTCTATGAAAATCTGTGAATGCTAGGGGGCAATTGTCCTTGAAATCAATAGGCCTTACTTGGGTAAGAGCATCGAAGGATATGGGGCTGTGAGTTGTGGTTGAGATACAGGTCAACGAAAATCTAATTCATTGACAGAGCCAGCTCAATGGGCTTGAGGGGCTGCATGGCCTCTTCCTATTCCTGTGTAACAGGCCGAGGGGCTAAATGGCCTCTTCCTGTTCCTGTGTAACAGGCCGAGGGGCTGAATGGCCTCTTCCTGTTCCTGTGTAACAGGCCGAGGGGCTAAATGGCCTCTTCCTATTCCTGTGTAACAGGCCGAGGGGCTGAATGGCCTCTTCCTGTTCCTGTGTAACAGGCCAAGGGGCTGAATGGCCTCCTCCTGTTCCTGGTTGGGTTAGTGAGCCCCAGAACCTGTGTTTTAATCCAGCCTCTGCCAGCTGCAAGAGACCACCAACCTCATGGCCTCTCAGTTTAGCACCATTGCTTCCCATGGCCACAGAGATTGGCATTATCTCTCCCATACTTCTACTGACATTGTGAAGAGGAGATAAAGAGAAAACCCCATTTGTCTGTGTAGAGCTAGAGATCCAGTAATAATGACATGGAACAATCTAGCCCATGCCTTTGTCACCTCCCGAATTGAGCACTCTAACCCTCTCCTGCACCCTCTGTAAATTCAAGCCCATCCAAAACTCTGCTGACTGTGGCCTGACTTGCAATAAATCCTGTTTACCAATCACTCCCTGTGCTCACTGAGCAACATTGGCTTCTGGTCCGGCAGTGCCTTAGTTTTAAAATTCTCATCCTTGTTTTCAAATCTCTCCATGGCCTTTACTCCTCCCTGTCTCTCAGATTCACTGAATTGTTACAGTGCAGGAGGAGGCCATTTGGCCCATCATGTCTGCACCAGCTCTCCGAATTAGCATTATGACCTAGTGCCATTGCCCTGCCTTTTCTCTGTACCCCTGCACATTGTTTCTATTCAAATAACCATCTAATGCCCTCTTGAATGCCTCGATTGAACCTGCCTCCACCACACTTCCAGGCCGTGCATCCCAGACCCGAACCACTCGCTGTGTGAAGAAGTTTTTTTTCTCACGTCATATTTGCTTCTTTTGTAAATCACTTCAAATCTGTGCCTTCTTGTTCTTGATCCTTTTACGAGTGGGAACAGCTTCTCCCTATCTACCAGTCCAGCCCCCTCATGATTTTGAACATCTCTATCAAATCTCCTCTTAGCCTTCTCTCCTCTCTATATAACCTTTAATCGATAGAAACATATTCTGGTGTCTCGTTTTCATTTGTGTCTATTAAACCAGCCCTAAGCCTGGCTCTAAAGTGAATGGATGCAGCTATTTAACCTCTCAGAGTAACTCTGGATTTATTTAAGCTGGGAATCAATGGTGTGACTCTCTTCCATCCATAGCTCCTGAAGCACCTACATAATCACCAAACCAGGCCCAGTGGCTGGGATTAGCCCAGCGAAGCTGCCTCATTGGCAGGCGGGCCCACATAATCATGGGGGAGGGCCTGTGGCCCATTCCCAGCGGTGGGAATTTAGACAGCAGCAGAAATGAGCCGACATGGGGGATCTCAATCGCGGGCTAATTAGGCTCTATATATTGAGCCAATTAAAGGCCATTATCCCTTAGCCCACTGGGATTTGGTGGAGACTCAGGGATTTTCCCAGCCTGGCCTGGCTCTCCTGTGCCTCCTGTAGGCCACCCAGAAAACTTCCCATTGGCCAGCACCACCCCCCCACCGGGGGGCAGGGTTTCCACCCGACTTGATTCCGCCTTAAATGGTGTTGGGCAGCCCTTTGAGGGGTGACACGGGTTTTCCCATCAGCTCTCCCACCAGTGGGCTGAACCCACGTCACCGTCGCTAAATTCTGTGCCGTGTTCTAAAGGTGCTAACCAGCTGGGCTGTCACATCGAGCCACAGAGCCGTGCAGTATAACAGGAGGGAATCTAGTCCATCCTTCCTACGCAAAGGGGACATGAGGAGAGATTTATCCGAACCAAGAGTTGATAAGACCTGGAATGCATTAGCCTGAAGGGAGGGAATCTTACGGCATAGGGACTTTCAAAAGACGCGTATTTGAAGAGGACATTTTGCAAGGTTACGGGGAACATGCTGGTGTATGGGACTAAAATGGACTGTTCCTTCAAAGAACCAGCACAGCTATCAATGGCCTCTTTCTGTTCTGCAAATTTCTATCAGCTTAGTCCAATTCTGCACACTGGCCAGGATTTTGTTGGGCTGACGGGCATCTCTCCGATCAGCTGGAGAACCAGCAGGGACCCCCCTCCTGTCAGTTCCGTGGGTGGGAGTTGGAGGGGGCGGGGTGCGACGGAATCAGCTGCCCTTCAGTCACTTAACTGCCCTCCACCAGGCCTTCCCTGCGATTCCCTGCAGAGGTTCCGCCCACCAAGAGATGCTGGCCAATCAGAGGCCAGAAGCTTCCTCATGCCATTAGCGCCAGCGGGGGTGGTGGCTGCCAGCGGCACTGCACCCACACAGGGCCCAGGACCATCGCGAGACCGCTGGCCACAGGTGAGTGAGGGCAGGATGGGGGTCGTGGGACAAGGTTTCCGGGAGAAGGGGGCAGGGGCGTTGGAGGTGAGGGCTTTCAGCGACCACTCACCTGCCCGATGCCAGGTCCCTCGATTGGGCACAGAGTGGCTGATAACAAGGGGCCCACCCTCTGCCCCCCGGGAAACCGCTAGCAAACCCGGCTGGTTATGTTGGGTGGCTCTCCGAGGGTCCGGGAGACCCGTGCGGCTTCCGTTTAATCCCTGAGCCACCACTAAATTGTGGTGAGCCCGGGGATGAAGGGTGTCAATCGGCTCATTAATGATCCTAATTAACATCCCGTCGCTGGCTCGGAATCCCGCGTTAGCCCCTTCAGCTCTCCCAACTAACTGGGGGGGAGGTTCCCTCGCTGCTGGGAGGCCGACGTGAGGCCTCTCCCACGATTAAGTGGGCCTGGGCCTGGCTGACTGTGTTCCCACTGTGACGGGTGGCATTAAATCTAATTCGTTGTCTGCGTTCATAGCTGAAGAATGGTCACTGGGGTCAACTACTGGAGGGTGACCAGCATCCATGGAACTGAGCCCCAATGAAGATTATAGTGTCTAGAGGAGAAAGAATTGGGAGGAAGCTGTCTGATTACACAATAACCCTCTGGAGTTATCCACGGTGCTATCAGAGACCCTCGTTATTGGTCCAGATCTTTGAGTATCTCACCCACACTGTTAGCTGGATTTTTTTGTTGGAATGTGATCAGTGCTGAAACTTGCTGGAAATGTGAGCTGATACCCCATTGCCCTCGCCTACAATTATGTGGGGTCTCAGGAACAATGGCAACATCAGTTAGTCTCCTTAACCATTGAGATTTAATGTATTAAGAAACAGGGGTGAAGGAAGTCAGGTGAATTCAAGTCAAATCAGGTCTAGAAAGAGAAATACAGAGAGTGAAAGACTGGATTAGGAGAGAAAGGGACAGAAAGGAAGAGGCAGAAAAATGCTGAAATTGCTGTACAAGGCGGATGAGTTGCATCTGAACTAGAATGAGACCAACATCCTTGCGGTGGGGAGGGGGGAACGGTTGCTAGTGCTGTTGCTGGGGGTTTAAAGTAATTTGGCAGGGGGATGGTATATGGAGTGGGGGTATAGTAGGGGTTGATGTACAGACAAGTATAAAAGAAAAACCAAGTCAGTCCATAAGGCCGAGCGCATATAATCAAGTCAAGGCACTAGGGAACATGGCAAGACCGGATGGCATTTATTTTAATGCAAGGAGTCTTGAGAGTAAGGACGATGAGTTGAGGGTGTTGACTGACACCTGGGGATATGGTATCATTGCTATCATGGAGACATGGTTGAGGGAGGGGCAGGACTGGCAGCTCAATATTCCGGGGTATGCTTCAAGCAAGACGGGGGGGTGGGGTGTAAGGCGGGGTTTCAGGGTTGTGTAAAAGAGGAGGTGGTGTCGCAATATTGATGAAGGAGTCAATTACTGCAATAAGGAGGGATGATACCTTTAGAAGGTTCCTCAAATGAGGCCATATGGGTAGAACTTAAAAACAAAAAGGGGGCAATCGCATCATTGGGAGTGCACTATGGACCCCCCCAAACAGTGATGGAGAGATAGAAGGGCAGGTATGTAAACAAATTTCAGAGAAGTGTAAAAATAATAGGGTAATAATAGTAGGGGATTTCAATTTCCCCAATATTAACTGGAATAGGTAAAGTGTGAAAGGCTTAGAGGGGGCGGAATTCTGAAAACCTATCCAGAAGAGCTTTTTATGCCAGCAAGTATAAAGTCCTACAAAAGAGGGGGCAGTGCTGGACCTAGTTTTAGGGAACGAAGCCGGGCAAATGGTAGAAGTGTCAGTGGGGGAGCGTTTTGCAGGGGGAGCGTTTCGGTGATAGTGATAAATCAGTAAGATTTAAGGTAGTTATGGAAAAGGACAAAGATGGACCGGAAATAAAGGCTCTGAATTGGAGAAAGGCCGATTTTAATTTGACAAGACAGGATCTGGCCAGAGTGGACTGGGAACAGCTACTTGTAGGAAAATCTACATCAGAGCAACAGGAGGCATTCAAAAAGAAAATAGAGAGAGTGCAGGGCCAACATGCTCCCACAAATGTGAAGGGTGGGTCCCACAAGCCCAGAGAACTCTGGATATCAAGGAATGTACAGGGTTGAATAAGGAAATAAAGGGGAGCTTATGGTAGATACTGAGGGCTCCAAACAGCAGAATCCCTAGAGGAATATAGAAAGTGCAGGAGGTTACTTAAAAAAAGAAATTAGGAGAGTGAAGAGGGGGCATGAAAAAACACTGGCAGGTAAAATCCAAAGGCGTTTTATAAGTTTATTAGGGGCAAGAGGATAACCAGGGAAAGAGTAGGGCCCTTAGGGACCAAAGAGACAATCTATGTGAGGAGCCGGAGGTCAGAGGTGAGGTTTTGAAATGAGTACTTTATATCTGTGTGTTCATTATGGAGAAGGACAATGTAGGTGTAGAAATCAGGGAGGGGGACTATGATACACTTGAACAAATTAGCATTGAGAGGGAGAAGGTATTAGCAGTTTTAGCGGGCTTAAAAGTGGAAAAATCCCCAGGCCCAGATGAGATGTATTCCAGGCTGTTGTGGGGGACAAGGGAGGAGATAGCAGGGGCCCTGACATTAATTTTCAAATCCTCTCTGGCTACAGGAGAGGTGCCAGAGGATCGGAGGACAGTGAATGTGCTACCATTATTCAAGAAGGGTGGTGGGGATAAACCAGGGAACTATAGGCCAGTGGGCGTAACATCAGTGGTAGAGAAGCTTATGGAAAAAATTCTGAGGGACAGAGTTAATCTCCACTTGGAGAGACAAAGATTAATCGAGGATAGTCAGCATGGGTTTGTCAGGGGGAGATCATGTCGAACAAATTTGATTGAATTTTTTGAGGAGGTGATTAGGGCCAGGATTTTCCATTTGTTGGGTGGGCTTGGCGGGAGTGGGCGCAGAGCCAATTTAAGCCCGCCCTGCATGGATCGCAAGCGGTAGCACTGAACGCTACCTGTGCGAGCGGTAGGAGAGGGAGAGTCGAGTCCAGCGCTCTTTCATGCATGTGCACGGAGCTGCCTCAGGGAGATTGAAGTGCTTTTTTAAAAAAATAAATAAAAACATTAAAAATTTAATGAAACATGTCCCCTCATGTGACTGTATCACATGAGATGGGACATGTTTTTATTTTTCAAAGAAAGTTTTCATTTAATTTGTAAAAGCTTTAGGAAACCTCATCCCGCTGGTGGATGAGGTTTCCTAAAAAAAACTAAAAGGCCGCTTGACCTTTTCGCCTGCCCGCCAACCATCAGGTTGGATGGGCAGCGTAAAATTTGTGTTAATTACTTGGTTAATAGCCTTAATAGACCTATGAACTATCAGTGGGCGGGCAGCTGACTCCAGCGCGCGCCCACTGAACGAAATATCGCACGACTTTGCGATGACGTCAGGACATAGGCCCAACATCATCGCGCATCACTTAACGTTCCAGGGTGTCAGGTATGCACCCGCATGCTGAATGGAAAATTCTGCCCTAGGTGTGTGGCAAACTATAGGCCCCCAAACAGTCAGGGAGAGATAGAGGATCAAATATGTAATCAAATTTCAGGGAAGCGTAAAATTAATAAGGTGGCGATAGTCAGAGATTTTGACTACCGAAATATTGACTGGGATAGTTTTAGTGTGCAAGGTAGGGAAGGAGCAAAATTCTTAAGTTGCATCCAGGAGAACTTTTTTAGCCAGTGCGTAGAAAGCCCAACAAGGGAGGGGACAGTTCTGAGCCTAATATTCAGAAATGAGCCAGGGCAGCTGGAAGGTGTATCAGCAGGGGAGCATTTTGGAGATAGTGACCATAACTCAGTTAGATTTAGGATAGTTATGGAAAAGGATAAGGTTGGGGAGGGAATAAAAGTTCTAAACTGGGGAAAGGCTAATTTTTTTAAGATGAGATACGATTTGGCCCAAGTGGACTGGGAGCAGCTACTTGCAGATAAAACTGTGTCTGAGCAGTGGGAGGTATTCAAGGAGGAAATAGCGAGAGTACAGGGCAAATATATTCCCGTAAAGACAAAGGGGGCGGACCAAGTCCCGAGACCCTGGATGTCAAGGGACATAAAGGTTAGGATTAAGAAAAAAAGAGAAGCTTATGGCAGATACCGAGGGCTCAATACAGCAGAGTCACTAGAGGAGTGTAAAGTGCAGGGGGACCTTAAAAAGGAAATTAGGAAAGCTAAGGGAGTGCATGAGAAAGCATTGGTGGGTAGAATAAAGGAAAACCCAAAGGGGTTTTATAAATATATAAAGAGCAAGAAAATAACTAGGGAAAGAGTCGGTCCAATTAGGGACCATAGAGGTAATCTGTGTGTGGGGACCCGGAAGATGGGGTTACAGTCCTCAATGAATACTTTGCGTCGGTCTTCACAATGGAAAAGGATGACACAGGTATAGACATCAGGGTGAAATATTAGAGGAAATTAAGGTACTAGCGGGTTTAGCGGCCTTAAAAGTGGATAAATCCACAGGCCCAGATGAGATGTATCCCAGGCTGTTGAGGGAGGTAAGGGAAGAAATATCAGGGGCCCTGGCAGTAATTTTTAAATCCACTCTGGCCACAGGTGAGGTGCTGGAGGACTGCTAACATTGCCCAATTATTAAAAAAGGGAGGAAGGGATAGACCAGGAAATTATAGGCCAGTCAGTCTAGCCTCAGTGGTGGAGAAGTTACTAGAAAGAATTCTGAGGGATACAATATATCGGCACTTGGAGAGGCACAGATTAATCAGGGATAGTCAGCATGGATTTGTTAAGGGAAGGTCACGTTTAACAAACCTGATTGAATTTTTTGTGGAGGTAACCAGGAATGTTGATGAGTGTAATGCATTTGATGTAGTTACATGGACTTTAGCAAGGCTTTGGATATGGTCCCTCATGGCAAACTAGTCAAGAAAGTGAGAGCCCAAGGGATCCAAGGCAAAGTGGCACATTGGATCCAAAATTGGCTGAGAGACAGG
>NC_135891.1:1856134-1886134 GCF_964194155.1 Cetorhinus maximus | reverse complement strand
CAGGCGAGACGTTATACTGAGGCTCAGTATCTCATGGCACTATTTCAAAGGCAAGCAGGGGAGTTCTCTCCAATGTCCTGGTCAATATTTATCCCTCAACAGCCACCACAAAAACGGGTGATCTGGTCATTATCATATCGTGGGATCTTGAGGCTACATTTAAAAAAAAACTACAGTAAAGTCCCCCCCGTTCGCACTCCTGTGGGACCTCGCAAATGGTGAAACTGCGAACAAGGAACATATTTTTGAATGGGGTTCAATTAGAAAGGTTCCAGCCAAGCAAGGGCAGCGTTGGTTTGGACAGTTACTGCACAGCAAATTGTTCTCACTCTATCTACTCGCATACACTTCTGCCGGGATTCCTGGATAACGGTGGAGAGCAGGAAAGCTGATTTCTACGGCCAGTTGAATAAACTCACAGCGGTGTCAGTAAGCGTACTCCATGAGTAACTCGCCCCAACAATTACTCGCTGTATCCTCCATTTTAACACAGCATTCCAATCCATCAGAATTCCTTCCTGATGTTTCAATTATCCAAAGGGTCATGTTTAACAGTGTTAAATTTGCCAGAGTATATCTGCCCTGGGCTTTCAAAGGTCTTTTGCAGAATGAATTAATGACGAAACTGATATCCGAGGGTAAATGAACCGATCCCACTCTCGAGCTGTGCTCAAAGGGTGCACTTGTCACAGAATCAGTGCAGAGGTTCAGGCGTTTCAGATAAGCAAACATTGCTCACGCGATGGGTGATGCTGCGTATCAAGTACAAAATGCGGGTAAGTGAAAACACAAACCAGGAAGTTGCAAACGGCAGGACTTTACTGTATTTCATTGGCTGTAAAGCACTTTGGGACATCTGGTGGTTGTGAAAGGCACTATATAAATGCAACTTTTTTTTATGTCCTAAGCTCTGGAACTTCTTTCCTTAGCCACTCCCCAGCTCTCTCTATTTCTCTCCACCTCTCCCCACCTCTCCCCAGCTCTCCCCACCTCTCCCCAGCTCTCCCCACCTCTCCCCAGCTCTCCCCACCTCTCCCCAGCTCTCTCCACCTCTCTCCGCCTCTCCCCAGCTCTCCCCACCTCTCCCCACCTCTCCCCAGCTCTCTCTATTTCTCTCCATCTCTCTTTGCCTCTCCCCACCTCTCCCCAGCTCTCTCTATTTCTCTCCATCTCTCTTTGCCTCTCCCCACCTCTCCCCAGCTCTCTCTATTTCTCTCCATCTCTCTTTGCCTCTCCCCAGCTCTATTTCTCTCCATCTCTCTTTGCCTCTCTCCACCTCTCTCCAGCTCTCTCTATTTCTCTCCATCTCTCTTTGCCTCTCTCCACCGCTCTCTATCTCTCTCTATTTCCCCCTATCTCTCTCAATTTCTCTCTATCTTCCTCTATTTTTCTCTCCCTCTTTCCATCTCTCTATCTCTCTATCTCTTTCTATCTCTCTCCACCTCTCTTTACCTTTCCACCTCTCTCTATATCTCTCTCTATTTCCCCCTATCTCCCTCTATTTCTCGCTTTCTATTTCCCTCTATTCCCCTCTATCTCCTTTTATTTCTCTCTCTCTATTTCTCTCTATTTCTCTCTCTCTATTTCTCTCTATTTCTCTCTCTCTATTTCTCTCTATTTCTCTCTCTCTATTTCTCTCTATTTCTCTCTCTCTATTTCTCTCTCTCTATTTCTCTCTATTTCTCTCTCTCTATTTCTCTCTATTTCTCTCTCTCTATTTCTCTCTATTTCTCTCTCTCTATTTCTCTCTATTTCTCTCTCTCTATTTCTCTCTATTTCTCTCTCTCTTTTTCTCTCTATTTCTCTCTCTCTATTTCTCTCTCTCTATTTCTCTCTCTCTATTTCTCTCTCTCTATTTCTCTCTCTCTATTTCTCTCTATTTCTCTCTCTCTATTTCTCTCTATTTCTCTCTCTCTATTTCTCTCTATTTCTCTCTCTCTATTTCTCTCTATTTCTCTCTCTCTATTTCTCTCTATTTCTCTCTCTCTATTTCTCTCTATTTCTCTCTCTCTATTTGTCTCTACCTCTCTCTATTTGTCTCTACCTCTCTCTATTTGTCTCTACCTCTCTCTATTTCTCTCTATCTCTCTCTATTTCTCTCTCTCTCTCTATTTGTCTCTCTCTCTCTCTATTTCCCTCTCTCTCTCTCTATTTCCCTCTCTCTCTATTTCTCTCTACCTCTCTCTATCTCTCTCCATTTCTCTCTACCTCTTCCACCTCTCTTTATCTCTTGCCACCCCTCCTCTCTCCCCCTCTCTCTTCTCCTTTAAGTTGCTCCTTAATATCTACCACTTTGATCTAGATTATTGGCATCTATCCTCATATCTATTTATGATCCTCAGTGGAAAATTCTGTCTGATGATGCTCCTGTGACTCATCTTGAGGTGTTTTGTTACATCAAATTTTAACTTGTCATTTGTCGCATTGTTGTTTTTAGAATTTATTGTGTGCAAATTAACTGTTCCTTTAATTAATTCTTGAGACAAAAGCATTGCTGGTAAGGCTGGTATTTATTACCCGTTCCTAGCTTCCCTTCTGGTGCTGGTGAGCTGCCTTCTTAAACCGCTGTAGTCCGTGTGGTATCGGTAACACTCATGGTGCTGATCGGGAGGGAGTTGCAGGATTTTGACCCAGTGACAGTGAAGGAACGGCGATATATTTCCAAGTCAGGTTAGTGAGCGGCTTGAAGGGGAATCTGGAGGAGGAGGTGCACCTACAACGCTCATCCAGCCAAGTAGCTGTTACTACTCTTTAAAAGTGACCCATTGGCTGTGAAGCGTTTTTGGTATTCCTGAGGAGATGAAGGTGCTATATAAATGCAAGATGTTTCTTTCAAAAGACAGCCGTGTAAAGTGAATGCTCCCTGCATGAACTTATCCAACCTGCTCACAGCTGAGCGCCACTCAATGTGCCAGAGCATCAGGGCTGACTCTTCTCTGGAGGTAATCAGGGCTCACTGGCTGAGGGACTGACTCCTTTTTATGATGTTGCAGGAGTTGAATGTTTCTGGGTGTGTGTAGCAGTCAGCACTGTACAAAGCAAACTGCAAATCCTATAGCGGCAGCAACATATCTGAAGTGTTATAGAGCCCTTTCTACATGAAGTGCATTCTTAGCATCAACACAACACTGTGGAGATTGCTGCTACATCAGGGCCTGAGAAATACTTCAATCCATCACATTGTAAAACATACAATATTTTCTTCATAGTTATATATTACCTAGAAAGCAAGCTAGGATTGTGTGTTTTCAAATGTTATACAACTAAATCTTTCTGTTCTTTAGTTAATAACAGACTGCACTTCAAAAGAATTCATTGCATGAAATGTTTTGATATGTTCTGTCTTAAAAGATGTTGCATAATACTTTTAATGCTCCCAATGTTTCTTTACTTGTGTCTGATTCTGTTATTATGCCCTGCTGAACAACAGCCCCTGTTCACCCTTCACCACTGACCTACATTGACTCCTGGTCACTGAAGACCTTGATTCTAAAATTCCCGTCCTTGTGTTCCAATCCTACCTCACCCCTTCCTGTCCCCTCCCGCTCTACAACCCTCCAGGATCTCTGCGTTCCTCCTATTCTAACCTCTTGTGCATCCAACACCCTACGTCACACCATTGGCAGCTGCGCCTTCAACTGCCTAGACCCTGAGCTCTGGGTTTCCTTCTCTAAACCTCTCTGCTACCCTACCTCTCTCTCTCTCTCTCTCTCTCCTCCTGAAGAGCACTCCTGAAAACCTGTCTCTTCCACGACTTCTCCATTTTCTTCTCTGCTCAGCACATTTCGCACGCAATAGAAAAGGGAGGAAGTGATGCTACAGCTGGACAGAGTCTTATTCGCACCCCATTTGGGGTAATTGTATTCTGTCCTGAGCGCCTCAGGAAGGGTATATGCTGCCCTTGAATCAGGTGCAGTGCAGATATACCAAATTGATATTAATGATCATTTGGTAGTACAGAACTTCAGTATTGCTGAAAAATGACATTTTTTGTCGAAGTTTTTCGTCTTGCACTCATCAGGACAACTCACAAGAAATACCAAATGTAAAGGGAACAACAATTTATGCTGTATGAGAAGAGAGTGCTGGTTGGTTGGCAAGTGGACTCTGATTGGGAGAGGCGTTGCCATCAGCTGGTGTATTCTCCATGGCAATGCCTCTACCAATTAGGAAGAACTTCCCCACATTAAAGAAATAAAAATCCCCTTCAAAAGGGATGCTGCAGGTCAACGGAAGCGCTCCAGCTGAGACTGGTCGATTTTTGTTGGATAAAGTTATCAAGGAATATGGAGGAAAGGGGAGGTAAACAATGGTGAATTGCAGATCAACCACGATTTAGCTGAATGGCGGAACGGGCACGAGGGGCTGAACGGCCTCTTCCTGTTCTCATATAAGTGTAAGCTGCTGTTGTGATGGAGCGCAGCAGATGTTTAGAAAGGACCTAAATGGCCTTCCTGGTCACTGTTCCTGTGATGTTTCTGAACGTGGTACAAACTGTTTCAGACAGAAACTGGTGCAGACCTCCTTATGTCTTTGAAATGTCTCAAACATCCCTAGCACAGTGACTTACTGTCTCTGGATGGGGGCCACTGTTATGCAAGAAAATGTGGCAGCAAATTCTGTAAAACAGTGCCCCAAAAATAGAGATGAGATGAATGGCACATTGACCTTATCTTGATGCTACTGATTGTGGGTGGAATGCTGGCTGTGGCCCATTATAAAGTGAAACGCCAATTCATTTCTTTCAACAAACAAAACCATCTATTGAAATACAGGGTGAAATATAAGACCGATATAAATATATCTATATAAACATATATATTATATATATATATATAAAAATAGACAGGTACATCAATTGACGTGACTGAGTGGGACATTCACTGCAATATCATTAGGTACACAAAATTATGTGATAAATGGAGTGGGGGAGGGGAGGGCTCTGTTTCACTAACAAACAATTAAACTGTTTGGAGTCCTGTAAATATTTTTGTTCTGATTTTGCCAATGCACCTTGGTTATTCATGTCTAATTTTGTTTCCTTGTATCAGTAAGGTCAGTGATAGATGACTTTATTAAATCAGTCCATCTCCACAAACTTTCACAATCGCACTCTCCTCACTCTGGTGTGCCCAAGGTTCCCGATGAACACATTGGATGTTTTCTTCCTTCACTCTGTTTGCTGAAGGCATACCTCATGAGGCTAAGACCAGGGCTGCTGTTTACCCAGGCTCGGAGCCTGTCTGCTCATTGTTACACAGGCCCTCATATAAAGCCAGCTGCTGGAGACAGTCTCCTGAATTGGCTTATGAAAGGCGGACACTGACTGTCACCAACGAAAATCAAATTTGTTTTTGAGCCATAAACATGGGCTGACATCAGCTCCTTGAATAACAATGACTTTCGGAGACAAAATTGCATGAACGCACTCATGCACAGGTACACACAGACATAAGCACGGACACATAAATTCATGCTATGTACATGCACATGCCATAGACAAACACTGCACACACATATACCATACACAAACCCCTTACATGCACTTCACACACAAGTGCTACACACATACACACCATGCAGACACACGCACCGCACACACACACACACACACACACACACACGTTATACAGGCATGCATGCTCCCCCCCCCACACACACACACACACAAACACACACATGCACACAGACACACACACACACACAT
The DNA here is from genome assembly GCF_964194155.1 of Cetorhinus maximus. Classification (NCBI taxonomy): domain Eukaryota; kingdom Metazoa; phylum Chordata; class Chondrichthyes; order Lamniformes; family Cetorhinidae; genus Cetorhinus; species Cetorhinus maximus. The sequence continues at coordinate 1,880,427 of NC_135891.1, read as the reverse complement.
GTAGAAACACAGTATAAAACACAACTCTTTGCCTGTGTTAATCTGACAGTCTATTTTAAACAGTCGGTTTAAACAGCTGAACTGTTTCTGTGCAGGTAGGCCTGGGATGCGCTGGGCTCCTGTTGTTTTGGAATCTGTTCTGTTTAACGATTGAGGGATATTCCACAACCCCGATGACAACACAAGCATCGTTTATGGAAAGGCATAAACATAACTTTAACCTTGTGTCTGCAGGACCTTCTGCACGGTCTGGCTGGCTATGAGCAGCTGGGAAACTGACTCACTGCAGTGAACCGGGCTGTGGGGGGACAGCACGGAGGTTTCCCAAACCCTCCAGTCCCCGGGAATGAAAGACCCATTTCCTAGTCACTGTTGCAGGAGAGGAATCGACAAGCTATTGGAAGGAAAATGCAGCTTTTCATTCTCTCTGAACACTTTCATTTATTAGTTCTAAAAATATCGGAAAAGGGGAAAAGCTGACACTCAAGAATCATGCAGTCCGATGAAAAGGTCTCTGTTCAGCTGACCGGGATGGCCATTTTGTTCCACTTACTGCACTGGAACTGTTCAAACAGTTGCAAAAATCCTTGTCAACCCATTGCATGACCATGTTCCAGAATAACGAGAGAATAAGTTGGCATTGTTCAAGCTGCACTGTTCTACCCTCAGCTGTTCCATTGTTACTGCCTCTCACAATAATGCCATAAAGCATCCTGTAAATTTAAAACTGAACCAACTAGTATTCAGCAAAGGAAGTGGTGGCCCTGGGTGAGTGACAGTGTGCACTGTAACACTCACCAAGCACTAACACTAAAGCAGCTAGTCATTGCAGGGAGCAACTTTTGCAGGTCAACATCTAACAATTTAAAAAAACCACAACGCAACAAAACAAAATGTCCCTGAATTTTCCCAGGTTGTCCTGCATCTTGGATTGGCTGGGCTTTTCCCTACATGTGGCCCAGGACGCAGTATACGGCGTATGTATGTAGACAGTGCTATGTCCTGGATTTAGAGCTCCTTGAGGAATACACAAAATAAGTGTACAAATGTACTTCACCCGCATGCTCAAAAAGACCACTGCATCTGCTACCACTGAATGCTTGCTGAATTTATTTTACAAATCTACATCCTGCATACTCTACTCTGCATGGAAACTGCACGTCCGCAAATCACTTGCATTTGCTTGTCCAGTTGTGTCCATGAAGATATCTGCATGCAGATATCCACACACTGATATCTGCACAATGATATCCACACACTGATATCCACATACTGATATGCACACACTGATATCCGCACACTGATATCTGCGCACTGATATCCACATACTGATATCCGCACACCGATATCCGCACACCGATATCCGCACACCGATATCCGCACACCGATATCCGCACACCGATATCCGCACACCGATATCCGCACACCGATATCCACATACTGATATCCGCACACCGATATCTGCACACTAATATCCATATACTGATATCCACACACTGATATCTGCACACTGATATCCGCACACTAATATCCACATACTTATATTCACACTCTGATATTCGCATTTATCTTTGCATGCGGCTATGTATCTATGTGCTTCCCTGCAGATGCATCCACACGGAACCCTGCATTTGCAATTATGCACATGGTGTTATGTAGTCAAACATACAGGCATTTGCACAGTCATACATGTACACATAAACAGTTACTGGGCCACTGTTTGCATATGGAATGGGTCTGTATACAAACTCTCCGTCAATGTTCAGGGCCGCCTTCCAAAAGCATATTTGAAACTGCAGCTAATTGTCTTCCGCTGGCCAAACACGAGGGCTTTGTTTTTTTCATTGTTCATAGTGAGTTGGAAAAACAATAAATACTTTGAAAATGTGTTTAGCATCTTTGTTACAATTGGGTTTTAAACTTGATGATCACAGTTGCTGTGGCTTGTCATTGTCAGCAGCTCAGTTTGGCAGGTGAGGCCACAATTTGAACAAGCTGTATCTTGTTGCTGACTGAGGTACAAGTCCATTATCAGTGGGTAGTTCCTGCTCCTGACATCAACAAAATAAAATTGACCAAGGCCGTACGATAGCCATGTTCTTCACTGCCCTGCCTGCCTTTGGATTTTATTTTGACTGTTACAGGTGTATCACATGTTGTCGCATCATGAAAGTCTGTGTGTGTAGCACAACCTTAACCAATACTGTGGCTACAAGAGCAAGTCAGATGCTGGGAATTCTGCAGAGAGCAACTCACCTCCTGACTCCCCAAAGCCTGTCCACCATCTACAAGGCACAAGTCAGGAGTGTGATGGAATACTCTCCACTTGCCTGGATGAGTGCAGCTCCCACAACACTCAAGAAGCTTGACACCGTCCAGGACAAAGCAGCCCCGCTTGATTGGTACCACATCCACAAACATTCACTCCCTCCACCACCGACGCACAGTAGCAGCAGTGTGTACCATCTACAAGATGCACTGCAGGAATTCACCAAGGCTTCTTAGACAGCACCTTCCAAACCCACGACCACTACCATCTAGAAGGACAAAGGAAGCAGATAGATGGGAACACCACCACCTGGAAGTTCCCCTCCAAGTCACTCACCATCCTGACTTGGAAATATATCACTGTTCCTTCACTGTCGCTGGGTCAAAATCCTGGAACTCCCTCCCTAACAGCACTGTGGGTGTACCTACACCACAGGGACTGCAGCGGTTCAAGAAGGCAGCTCACCACCGCCTTCTCAAGGGGCAATTAGGGATGGGCAATAAATGCTGGTCCAGCCAGCAAAGCCCACATCCCATGAAAGAATTTTTAAAAAATATCCTGTTGCCCCCACCATGCTCCCTCCCCTAACTGACTTCTCCAACATCTTGCACTGTGGAAATGGGACAAAGTGACTGTTTACACCGACAGTCCTTAGTGCCAAGAAAGGTGCCAATTGTATACCCCGTGTGCGGGTTGCAGCAATGGCACAGGACAATGTGGGGCTGCGGGTTTGCCATGCACTGATACACAGGAGCCCCATACAACATGGAATATTATTCATATTATTGTAGGTACCAGAGACAAACACAGCTGCATCTCCCCCTGTATCACGGACACCACTCCGGCTGCCGGAGGGGTTTGGGCACCTTTTAAACTCTGAGCCAGGTCTCCTGTGTGTGTGTTTTTTGTTGTTTTACACACACACACACACAGGTTATTCTGTACCTGCAGCTTCCTTTACCCTCCCCTTCTCCATCTCCTCCCTTTCCCCAGGAAGTTTTTCCTTGTCGTTACTTTAAACTCAAGAATAAAAAAAAAATACCCATCTCTTTGCCCCAGCACAGTCCCAGATTACCTGTGCCCACATTGCACAAATCTGGCAAAATTGTTTTAACTAATATTGCAAATCTCTTTCTACTGTCACATCTTCTCAAGTGGTGGGGGCTTTGCACCGAGAACAAAGCTGATCACACACTCGATCTGTCCGGATCGATGACATTCTGGTACAAACAGATGCTAAAAGGCAATTATTATTATTATTATTATTTTAAACCCCCTCCCTCCCCTTGACTTTGCTCTTTAACGATCCGGTGATTCTGGCTCCAGAGAACAGACCTTGCCCCAAACTTTCATCCTAGTCCCTGCTGCCCTTCAAGGTTCTTTTACACAGAGTCAGATCTTTATAACCGGCCCCCAAATCACTGTCCAGACCAACAGCCGAACGGGAAATACACGCCGACATCGAGTCAGATATGAACAAGGGATAGAGAGCAAGGCAGGCGCTACTGCTACATTGACTGGACCCCCAGATCCCACTGGAATCACCAGCCTAACACTCTGTACTTACTGGAAACGCAGAGTAGATCAGTTGCTGGTGGGATTCTCAGTGTAGGAGTGAATAGCCCCAGAGCCCGCTTTCCAAGTTGCACTGAAGGTGGACAGTGTGTGTGGTGAAAGGCTCACCGAACCCAGTTCATCGCTGCTGTGTTATTAACACAGTAACGCAGGAGGAGGGCCTGAGTTAACAGCCTGGAGATATTGCTGCTCCGATCAAAACAAGTTTGTAATCAGAAATGCCCACACACAACACACACACACACTCAACACAGACACACACTCATTCACACACAACACACACACACATTCTCTCACACACAACACATTCTCTCACCCACACACAACACAGAGACACACACACTCATTCACACACAACACACACACACACACACTCACACACAACACAGACACACACACTCTCACATAAAACACACACATACACATTCCCTCACACACAACACATTCTCTCACTCACACACAACACACACAACACAGAGACACACACACACACACACACTCATTCACACACAACACAGACACACTCTCTCACATAAAACACACACGCACATATTCTCTCACACACACACAAAACAGAGACACACACAACACACACACACACTCTCACATACAACACACACATACACATTCCCTCACACACACAAGAGACACACAACACATACAAACACAGACAAATAAACACATAAATACATATACACACACATGCAACTACACACACAAACACACACCCCACACACAAATACATTCACACACACACATTCACAGACAGACACACACAGACAACACACACAGACACATAAGCACAATTTCTCTGTATAAAGCTACAAGCCAAGTTCTGTCAGCTAGTAAAGCTCCTCTAAATGCTCATCTCCAGAACAAACCTGACACAAACAACTCACAGCATGAGAAGGGAACAAGAGACATGAAGTTAAAATCATGGTGATTTTACCTTATTGCAGTAATAATGTTCCAGGCAAGAGGCAGAACCGAGGCAGGTTGGGTCAGCAGGTAAGGCACCCACCGTAGCTGGGGCTGTGGGATAAAATCTCACGTCCATCTTTCAGTGGCTGCAACACCAAGCGCATGGAAGCAGATTTTTAATTATTATTCTCACTCTCCCTTCCTCGCTCGGTGTCTCTCTCAGTCTCTATTGTTGGATGGAACAAAAAAAAAAGAGAGAATGGGGTAAGACTCAATTCATCCTTGTCTCATATCCGTTTGTGGTCTGTAATAGTTCAGCCTTCGTGCAACTCACAGATGCATACTTTGAACAGTCTTGCCATAATGAACTCAGCAAAGTGGCACAAAAAAGTCTCAGATAGCAGAGGAGCTAAGCCAGCAAATTGTTGCAAGAAAATTATGAGGTTTTTTTTTTTCCTCCTCTGGGTTCCCGTGTCTGTTTTCTTTGTCTTTCAGTCTGTATCTCTCACACACTCCCTCTTTCTCTGTCTCAGTTTCTTTCTCTGCTGTCTGTTCTCAGCATGCCTGAGAGTGTTTACCCATGCGTTTAAGCTGAGGGTATCATTTGCTAGCTTTCTCCACATTGAAAGCCAAGCGACCTCTGCTGATAATACAAGGGATATGGATGAGTGGGGGAGGGGAATATCACCGTCTATACAGCACTTCAGATGAGAGAGTCTGATAAAATTGCTACCCCTGCCTGCACCCACACCCACCAGGACAGGAAAGAGTTTCAAATCTCCCTCCGTTAGTTAGTTCACTAGAAACCCTGGGAGTACATCAGCGAATTCCAGCCCCAGCATTTGTTTCTTTTAACTGGATTTGGAAAACCTATCGGGAAAAGCAAATGAAAGAGTGAGTGTTTGCTGGCTGAAGGCATGAGGACAATGTCAAAGCAAATCCTCTCAGCACATTAAAGCTCCAGAATCTACATGTAATAGCAAGTGAGCAAACTGTGTCACACACACACACACACACACACACACACATCCTTCTAACATGCAGCACTCCAATTCTTTGAGGAGTTAATGTGTGTGAAATGAAGATTCTGTCCTTTTGGTGTTACGCATTGTATACCAACAAGAGAAAGACTGGGGATGGATGGGAGGGTGCGGGGTTCGTTCTGTGTGTGTGTGTGGGGGGGGGGGGGGGCGTAGGGGGGAGGTGGGGGGGTAATTGGTTCAGTCAGGGGAAAGGAAGGGCACAGACATTCTTTTTGAAGTTTCTAATTTGGCAAGACCTAACTTGGGAAAAACACATCCACACTTCAGGTAACTCAGCTGATCCGGACAATACAGAATCTTTGCTGCAGTTTGTGGTGGGGAAACAGAACAGGATTCCCAAGAGGAATACTGAGCAAGCACAGGAGAACATTGTCACCGTCCCCCTTACCGGATTGCACAAATAAGGGTATCACCGAGATGGACAATGGATACAATGCCAGGAAAAGCCTGGGTGAAATATTTAGAGAGGTTTTTTTTGTGCTCTGAGGGACACGGTAGTTGTGCTCTCTGTGGGGGAGGGTAGCATTAAGGACTGAAAGTCAATGAATTGTTGATAACAGAAAATGCATCGTTTTTAGTTTATAACAGTAAAATTCTAAACAGTAAAATGAAAGCTTTGATTAATAAAATGACCGTGAGGTTGGGTTAAGAGAAAATAATAAGACCACAATTACTTGTGTTTTTAGTAAATCATTTATCTTTACATAGGTTATTCACATTAGATTTACATGTCATGAAATATTCCAATACCTGATGGTAAAATTAATACATGTGTTTCTAAACTCCAATCCATCGAGGGCTGTTGTTCATACACTCATGTGACCACATCTCTCTCTTCATCCTTAGCTCTCCAATTTCAGACTGGATTCAAATCAGATTCTGATTTTTCAGTCAGCTTGTCCAGAGGTGTGTATGAAATAGGGCTAATCATTATTCCTGAATAATTTATTTACAACCTTTCACATCTGACAGAACTCCCACAATCCTCACAGTCAACAAATTACCTTTGAAGTTTCGTCACTGTCATTATCAGCCTGAATGATGCAGCCAGTTAGTGCACAGAAAGCTCAAACAAGCAGCAGCAAGGTAAGTGATCAGTTAATTGTTTCTGAAGATGTTGGTTGAGGGATAAATGTTGGTTATGGTGCCAAGGCAATCTCCTTTTACAGTCACCACACAGCACCTTAGGCATCATTTCTGACAATGCGGTACTGCACTGGAGTGTCAGCCTATATTTTTTTATATTCGATCATAGGATGGGCGTGTGCTGGGCAGGCCAACATTTATTGCCCATTCCTAATTGCCCTTGAGAAGGTGGTGGTGAGCTGCCTTCTTGAACCGCTGCAGTCCCTGAGGTGTAGGTACACCCACAGTGCTGTTAGGGAAGGAGTTCCAGGATTTTGACCCAGCGACAGTGAAGTAACGGTGATAGATTTCCAACTCTGGGTGGGAGTGACTTGGAGGGGAACTTCCAGGTGGTGGTGTTCCCATCTATCTGCTGCCCTTGTCCTTCTAGATGGTAGTGGTCGTGGGTTTGGAAGGTGCTGTCTAAGGAGCCTTGGTGAATTCCTGCAGTGCATCTTGTAGATGGTACACACTGCTGCTATTGTGCGTTGGTGGTGGAGGGAGTGAATGTTTGTGGATGTGGTGCCAATCAAGTGGGCTGCTTTGTCCTGGACGGTGTCAAGCTTCTTGAGTGTTGTGGGAGCTGCACTCATCCAGGCAAGTGGAGAGTATTCCATCACACTCCTGACTTGTGCCTTGTCCTGAGTACAGGACATACCTGGTCAATTTTCCAGATTGCCGGGTAGATGCCAGTGTTGTAGCTGTACTGGAAGCTTGGCTAATAATGCAGCAAGTTCTGGAGCACAAGTCTTCAGTACTATTGCCGGAATATTGTCAGGGCCCATAGCCTTTGCAGTATCCAGTGCCTTCAGCCGTTTCTTGATATCACGTGGAGTGAGTTGAATTGGCTGAAGACTGGCACCTGTGATGCTGGGGATCCCCGGAGGAAGCCGAGATGGATCATCCACTCAGCACTTCTGGCTGAAGATTGTAGCAAATGCTTCAGCCTTATCTTCTGCACTGATGTGCTGGGCTCCTCCATCATTGAGGATGGGGATATTTGTGAAGCCTCCTCCTCCAGTGAGTTGTTTAATTGTCCACCACCATTCACGACTGGATGTGGCAGGACTGCAGAGCTTAGATCTGATCCGTTGGTTGTGGGATTGCTTAGCTCTGTCTATCACTTGCTGCTTCCGCTTTTCTACATGGACATAGTCCTGTATTGTAGCTTCACCAGGTTGACACCTCATTTTTAGGTGTGCCTGGTGCTGCTCCTGGCATGCCCTCCTGCACTCTTCACTGAACCAGGGCAGATCCCTGCCTTGATGGTATTGGTAGAGTGGGGGATATGCCGGGCCATGAGGTTACAGATTGTGTTCGAGTACAATTCTGCTGCTGCTGATGACCCAAAGTGCCTCATGGATGCCCAGTCTTGAGTTGCTAGATCTGTTTGAAATCTATCCCATTTAGCACGGTGGTAATGCCACACAACACGATGGAGGGTATCCTCAATGTGAAGGCGGGACTTCCTCTCCACAAGGGCTGTGCGGTGATCACTCCTACCGATACTGTCATGGACAGATGCATCTGCAGCAGGCAGGTTGGCGAGTACAAGGTTTCCCTCACCACCTGCTGCAGACCCAGTCAATCAGCTATGCCCTTTAGGACGTGGCCAGCTCGGTCAGTAGCAGTGCCACCAAGCCACTCTTGGTGATAGACATTGAAGTCCCCCACCCAGAGTACATTCTGTACCCTTGCCACCCTCAGTGCTTCCTCCAAGCGGTGTTCAACATGGAGGAGCATTGATCCATCAGCTGAGGTTGGGGTTGGGGTGGGGGGCACAGGAGGTGGTAAGGAGCAGGAGGTTTCCTTGCCCATGTTTGACCTGATGCCATGAGACTTCATGGGGTCCATAGTCGATGTTGAGGTCTCCCCTCCCAGGACTGTTTATCACTGTGCAGGAAGCAGACCCACGCATGGAGATGGTGATGGTGGTGTTTGGGACATTGTCTGTAAGGAATGATTCGGTAAGTATTTTTTAATTCATTCACGATATGTGAGCTTCGCTGGCTGGGCCAGCATTTATTGCCCATCCCTAGTTGCCCTTGAGAAGGTGGTGATGAGCTGCCTTCTTGAACCGCTGCAGTCCCTGTGGTGTAGGTACACCCACAGTGCTGTTAGGGAGGGAGTTCCAGGATTTTGACCCAGTGACAGTGAAGGAACGGCGATATATTTCCAAGTCAGGATGGTGAGCGACTTGGGGGGGAACTTCCAGGTGGTGGTGTTCCCCTCTGTCTGCTGCCCTTGTCCATCTAGATGGTAGTGGTTATGAGTTTGGAAGGTGCTATCTAAGGAGCCTTGGTGAATTCCTGCAGTGCATTTTGTTGATGGTACACACTGCTGCTACTGTGAGTCAGCGGTGGAGGGAGTGAATGTGGTGCCAATCAAGTGGACTGCTTTGTCCTGGACGGTGAGAAGCTTCTTCAGTGTTATAGAAGCTGCACTTAGTGGGTCTTCAACAAAATCCTTCCGGCTTAGATGTGTATTACCACTTGGACAAGCTGACATGTGCCAGCAGGAGGTATGAGAGACCCCAAAGCTGTGGAGGGGCTTCTCATTGACATTACAGGCAGGGGAGGGAGGCACCGTTTGGAATCCCTGGCATTGCTCTGCAAGAAGAGTTACACAGTCTGGTAGGAGCTGGCCAGGGCAGTCAACTCAATGTCCTGGCCCAAGGATTTTGCTCTTAAAGAGAAGGCCTTTCTTTTTCAATTGCTCCTTTGTCACATAATGTAGAGGCAGTGATTACTGATTAAGGTTTTCAATGAATTTCATTAACAGTGAAACTAGTCTCAGTCCTAACATTTTCAACCATTCCCCCTTCCATTTCCACTCTCATTTTGAGATAGTGTGAGCCCTGCTCTTGTCCCCAAGGAATTGGTATTAAAATAGATTTCCTGCTTCTTGAAGTCATGCTGTGCAGTATGATGACCAACTGGGTTTTATTGCGTTAGCCCCCTAATGAAAATCACAGGTATTGTTAAGACGGAGAAATGAGCTAAATAGCGTCAAATAGAATTCAATGTCAGTAAGTGTGATGTGATGTACTTTGATAAAGAATACTAATAACAGTAATAATACAGCACAACAATAATACAGTACTGTGGATGGGAGTAGGTTAACAACAGTAATAATATAGTACTGTGGATGGGAGTAGGTTAATAGCAATAATAATGTAGTACTGCGGATTGGAGTACGTTAACAGCAGTAATAATGTAGTACTGCGGATGGGAGTAGGTTAATAGCAGTAATAATGTTGTGCTGTGAATTGGAGTACGTTAACAGCAGTAATAATGCAGTACTGTGGATTGGAGTACGTTAACAGCAGTAATAATGTCAGACTGTGGATGGGAGTAGGTTAACAGCAGTAGTAATACAGTACTGTGGATTGGAGTACGTTAACAGCAGTAATAATGTCAGACTGTGGGTGGGAGTAGGTTAACAGCAGTAGTAATACAGTACTGTGGATGGGAGTACGTTAAAAGCAGTAATAATACAATACTGTGGATGGGAGTAGGTTAACAGCGGTAGTAATACAGTACAGTGGATGGGAGTACGTTAACAGCAGTAGTAATACAGTACTGTGGATTGGAGTACGTTAACAGCAGTAATAATATAGTACTGCGGATGGGAGTAGGTTAACAGCAGTAGTAATACAGTACTGTGGATTGGAGTACGTTAACAGCAATAATAATATAGTACTGTGGTAGGGAGTAGGTTAATAGCAGTAATAATACAGTACTGTGGATGGGAGTAGGTTTATAGCAGTAATAATACAGTACTGTGGATGGGAGTAGGTTTACAGCAGTAGTAATACAGTACTGTGGATGGGAGTAGGTTTATAGCAGTAGTAATACAGTACTTTGGATAGGAGTAGGTTAACAGCAGTAATAATACAGAACTGTGGATGGGATGCAAGAAGAGTAACACAGTCTGGTAGAACAAAAACAGAAATACCTGGAAAAACTCAGCAGGTCTGGCAGCATCGGCGGAGAAGAAAAGAGTTGACGTTTCGAGTCCACATGACCCTTCAACAGAACTGGTAGGTAGGAGCTGGCCAGGGCAGTCAACTCAATGTCCTAGCCCAAGGATGTTGCTCTTAAAGAGAAGGCCTTTCTTTTTCAATTGCTCCTTTGTCACATAATGTACAGGCAGTGATTACTGATTAAGGTTTTCAATGAATTTCATTAACAGTGAAGCTAGTCTCAGTCCTAACATTTTCAACCATTCCCCCTTCCATTTCCACTCTCATTTTGAGATAGTGTGAGCCCTGCTCTTGTCCCTAAGGAATTGGTATTAAAATAGATTTCCTGCTTCTTGAAGTCATGCTGTGCAGTATGATGACTAACTGGGTTTTATTGCGTTAGCCCCCTAATGAAAATCACAGGTATTGTTAAGACGGTGAAATGAGCTAAATAGCATCAAATAGAATTCAATGTCAGTAAGTGTGATGTGATGTATTTTGATAAAGAATATTAACAACAGTAATAATACAGCACAACAATAATACAGTACTGTGGATGGGAGTAGGTTAATAGCAGTAATAATGTAGTACTGCGGATTGGAGTACGTTAACAGCAGTAATAACGTAGTACTGTGGATGGGAGTAGGTTAATGGCAGTAATAATGTAGTACTGCGGATTGGAGTGCGTTAACAGCAGTAATAATGTAGTACTGCGGATGGGAGTAGGTTAATAGCAGTAATAATGTAGTACTGCGGATTGGAGTATGTTAACAGCAGTAATAATGTAGTACGGTGGATTGTAGGTTAACAGCATTAATAATGTAGTACTGCGGATTGGAGTAGATTAATAGCAGTAATAATGTTGTTCTGTGAATTGGAGTATGTTAACAGCAGTAATAATACAGCACTGTGGATGGGAGTAGGTTAACAGCAGTTGTAATACAGTACTGTGGATGGGAGTACGTTAACAGCAGTAGGAATACAGTACTGTGGATTGGAGTACGTTAGCAGCAGTAATAATGTCGGACTGTGGATGGGAGTACGTTAACAGCAGTAGTAATACAGTACTGTGGATGGGAGTACGTTAACAGCACTAATAATGTCGGACTGCGGATGGGAGTACGTTAACAGCAGTAGTAATACAGTATTGTGGATGGGATAGGTTAATAGCAGTAGTAATACAGTACTGTGGATGCGAGTAGGTTAACAGCAGTAGTAATACAGTACTGTGGATGCGAGTAGGTTAACAGCAGTAGTAATACAGTACTGTGGATTGGAGTAGGTTAACAGCAGTAGTAATACAGTACTGTGGATTGGAGTAGGTTAACAGCAGTAGTAATACAGTACTGTGGATTGGAGTATGTTAACAGCAGTAATAATACAGTACTGTGGATGGGAGTAGGTTAACAGCAGTAATAATGTAGTACTGTGGATTGGAGTATGTTAACAGCAGTAATAGTGTCGGACTGTGGATTGGAGTATGTTAACAGCAGTAATAATGTCGGACTGTGGATTGGAGTACGTTAACAGTAGTAATAATGTCGGACTGTGGATTGGAGTATGTTAACAGCAGTAATAATGTAGTACTGTGGATTGGAGTATGTTAACAGCAGTAATAATGTAGTACTGTGGATTGGAGTACGTTAACAGCAGTAATAATGTCGGACTGTGGATTGGAGTACGTTAACAGCAGTAATAATGTCGGACTGTGGATTGGAGTACGTTAACAGCAGTAATATGTCAGACTGTGGATTGGAGTACGTTAACAGCAGTAATAATGTACTGTGGATTGGAGTATGTTAACAGCAGTAATAATGTAGTACTGTGGATTGGAGTACGTTAACAGCAGTAATAATGTAGTACTGTGGATTGGAGTACATTAACAGCAGTAATAATGTAGTACTGTGGATTGGAGTACGTTAACAGCAGTAATAATGTAGTACTGTGGATTGGAGTACGTTAACAGCAGTAATAATGTAGTACTGTGGATTGGAGTACGTTAACAGCAGTAATAATGTAGTACTGTGGATTGGAGTACGTTAACAGCAGTAATAATGTAGTACTGTGGATTGGAGTACGTTAACAGCAGTAATAATGTAGTACTGTGGATTGGAGTACGTTAACAGCAGTAATAATGTAGTACTGTGGATTGGAGTACGTTAACAGCAGTAATAATGTAGTACTGTGGATTGGAGTACGTTAACAGCAGTAATAATGTAGTACTGCGGATTGGAGTACGTTAACAGCAGTAATAATGTAGTACTGTGGTTTTGCACACCCAACAGGGTGGCCTTCAGGAGGCACAGGAAAGCTGTGATTCCCATTTAATCCCTGAGTTACCAGTAAATTCCAGTGGGCTCATTGATGAGCCTAATTGACACCCTGCTGCGGGATTCCTGTGTTGGACCCCTCCAGCCCCCAGTTTAATTCAGAGCAGTTTCCCCGATACCAGGAATCTGATCCTGTGCCTGATCCTCCCAATCCCTCACCCGCGTGTTACCATGGCAGGCTGGATTAAATTCTGTTTACGTTAGACTAGAATGGTGAATTAATGAAAAGAGGATACTGAGGCAGGGTGGGTAAATGTGATGAGAATTATTTAATTGTGTGGAGGGTAAACATGAGTGCTGATTGGATGGGCTGAATGGCCTGTTTCTCTGTTATAACTTCTATATACTAATTACTACTTTAATTTTAACTAATGATTTATCTTATGGGGTAGGAAGAATATTTGATGAGTGCCACGTGCCCCATCTCTTTTGTAACATTCAGCACTTTACCATGGGAACTGGAACATGAGAACATATGAAATAGGAACAGGAGTAGACCATTCAGCCCCTCGAGCCTGCTCCGCCATTCAATAAGATCATGCCTATCTGTTTTTGTTTCGATTTCCACATTCCCATCTAACCCTGATAGCCTTTGATTCCCTTGCCTAACAAGACTCTTTCTACCTCTGCCTTAAAAATATTCAGTGTCCCCCCCTCCACCACCTTCAGAGGCCGAGAGTTCCAAAGTCATACAACCCTCTGAGAGAGAAAATGTCTCCTCGTCTCTGTCCTAAAAGGGCGACCCCTAATTTTAAAACGGTGCCCCTTAGTTCTGGACTCACTCACTAGAGAGGAAACATCAGTGGTTCATGAAGATGACTCTCCACCCCCTTCTCAAGGGCAATTAAGGATGGGCAATAAATGCCAGTCTGGTTGGCCCCAGCTTCACATTGGTGCCCCTCCACAGGATTACCTTTCTATATTGCCAAGGGGAATATGTGGGGGAGATCTTCTCCTGTTGAGGAGGACCACAGCTGCCCGAGTGATTGAAGGGAGAGCAGAATCCCAAGCTGGGCACTGTTTTTGGCATCCTGGATGGGGACCACACTGCCTGTGTTAGTTTTATGCTCAAAAACAGGCTGTGGCCCAACTATTACCCCATCATCGCTTCAGTCTGATTATGAGTTAAACCAGTGTCTGGTCCTGAATGGAAGAAGCGCCTCTCGTTCACTCATTCACCATTATCTAACCTCTCACACAAAGGCCGGGATTTCCTGGCCCTCTGGTGACAGGACCTGTGGTGGGCCAGCCTAAATTCCATTGACCTTCGGTGGGACTGGACGATCCCAGCAGTGGAACGAGGCCAGAAAATCGCGCCCAAGCTGATCTATGAAAGTCTTCTGCAAATTACTGCCGACGCTGGAAATCTGAAATAAAAATAGAAAATGCTGGAAATACTTAACAGGCCTGTCAGTGCCTGTGGAGAGAGGGACAGAGCTAATAGTTCAGGTTGATGGTGACCCTTCATCTGAATCTTTGATACAGGGTTATCAGCCTGAAATATTATCTGTTTTTCTCTCTCCACAGTTGCTGCCAGACTTGCTAAGTATCTCAGGCATTTCTGTTTTTACAAACAAAAGTCATCTGCCTGTTTTTGCAAGGGTAGTGACTCTTGTTTTGTTGGGTTCCACTGATCTGCTGCAGGATGTGTTAACCATTCTAATTCCACTCCATTAACTTGCAACTGTAGAAATTTATGGTGATATCATGTTCTGAAATTCTGTGGAAGGCCATTTGATGATTAGGCTATGGCTGACCTCGTTCCCCAATCCTGTGGGTATTGCCCAATCCCTTTCAAATTCTAGGGCCAGGGACATTTACATACTGCTGTTAGACGTTCAACCCACAATAGGTTAATACAAGGCTCTAACTCAATAGTTTGTAAAAGCAAAGATCATTATTAACGGGGATGAATTCCTGGAAAAAGCCTGGGTACATCAGGAGATCTGAAGAGAAGACAGAAGACAAATAAAGATGTACATTTATATAGCACCTTTCATAGCCTTTGGACATCCTCCCAAAGTGCTTCACAGCCAATTAAGTATTTCTGAGATGTAGTCACTGTTGTGATGTAGGAAATGCAGCAGCCAATTTGCACACAGCAAGATCCCGCAAACAGCAATGTGAGAATGATCAGATTATCTGTTTCAGCGATGTTGGTTGAGGGATAAATATTGGCCGGGACACTGGGGAGAACTCCCTTGCTCTCCTTCGAATGGCACTCTGCTGTCATTTACATCCACATGAAAGTGCAGGGGGGAACCTCAGTTTGTCTCATCCCACAGTGCAGCACTCTCAGCGCTGTGCTAAATTGTCAGCCTACAATTTGTGCTCAAATCTCAAGAGTGAGACTTGAACCCATAACCGCCTTACTCAGAGGTGAGAGCGCTAGTATTGAGTCAGAAGTGTCTGTGGTCAATTTACTGGACTTTACAATCAGCTTAGCTGCTCAGAAAGCTAAATGGGTATTGTAAACTTTTCTCATCCCTGAATCTTCACATAATCAACGTTAATTTATTTGTGTCTTGACTCCATTCAGCATGGTCAGTACCTCAGCTCGTTCTGGATTGGGTTCCCCCTCTTGTTCTTCAGTATTTTAAGAGTATTATTGCCCAGTCTGACAATGACATTAAGACGCAGTACCAGCTGGTAGCTTGCATGCAACCAAAATGAAAGTAGGGTCAGAATTCTGACTGCAGAACTACAGAAAGAATTCATTCTCTGGCAGAATTTTACTGCATGAACACAAGTTTACATTCTTTTAAAGCAGAAATCGCCACTGCAATATTCAAAAGCAAAAGTTTTGAAAATGAAACAAAAGTAATCATCACAGTTGAAAATAAAGAATATTTGTAAATCTGATTATAGGTTTACTTGCTGTCCTTTCACTTGTGTAGAAGTCTGAATCAGAAATACAATGAGGCAACTGCAAATTTGCTTTGATCGTGTTATACAGGGGGAGGGGGAGCAGAAAGGGCCAGTTGTCTGGAATCACATTCCTCGTGTGTAGCCTAACCAACCAGGAGTGAATGTCGAGAATTTGGGCTACGAATTTCCCATCCATTAAAATGCAAGGATGGAAACCTGTCGTGACCCTACCCAAGTTCCCAATATGTGGGAGTATGAATTTGTAAAATGACACCCACAACATCACCATTAAGGTTATTTACAAACCTGTAAAAGGTGTTATAAAGAAAACCGGGGGGAGGGGTGGGGGAGGGGGGAATTTTATGGCCCTGTCGTGCAGGGGGGCGGGGGGGGCGCCATAAAATGTGGCGAGCCCTTCAAAAATCTTTTGACTTCAGTGGGATCAGAAATCCCCGCCTGTGGGAGGGAGGTGTAGGATTCTGCTACATGGTGGGTTTTGGCTGACAGACGATGAATATATTGGGCTGATTCAAGGCCTGACAAGCCAATGCCTGCTAAAATTAACCTCTTCAAAGAGGAGTTGGATAACTTTCTAGTCAACAAGAAGGTTAAGGGTTACAGAGTTAGTATAGACTGAGATGATTACGTTCTCCGTGCTGTGTGTGGTTTATTTGGTTGTCAGCAATGATTTTCACCCAGGCCAACTTTTCAGTATCACTTCATATTAAAGCCAGTTTTAAACAAACTTAACAAAGTTCAGAGCCCATAAAATACATTTATTTCATCCACTTGCAAGGATTGGTTGAATTCTTTTACCTGCAGAGAGAACATTGAGCTAGTTGTTACTCGTTTTCACACAGACAGGGACAAAAGTGTGACTTTTAAAAAAAGTCTGTGACCATACTTGATTTTGGGTTTAATTGCAGACTACAAAATGAACCAGAAAACACGAAAATAGAAACTACTAACGCCCAAAACCAACGTCACGAAGCTGAGTATAAATAGTCCATTATAATTCTCACTCACATACTGAAACCATTGCCCAGGTAACCCAACGAATACAGAATAAAATACTTCATCCGGTGTCCCAATACCCCAGACCTGCGTGGGACAGAGTCAGAAAAGAGGAAAGGCCCCAGGTTCAGTTCCAGACCCCACTGAGTCAGTTGGACCAAAGGTAGAGGCAAAATAATTCATCTCAACGTCCCTAGCTGGGGACCCCACTCCCTCTCACGATCCACGGATCCCAGCCACAAATTGCATCTATGTGGAGATCACTTGCTGATGAAAACCGCGTCCAATGCCTGTGTTACCTCCAGACTTGGTTACTTCAATGCTCCAATGGGAAGTTGGTTTCCCATCTTCCATCCTCCATAAACTTGAGCTCATCTATAACGCTGCTGCCTGTATCCTAACTTACACTAAATTATGTTGACCCATCATCCCCCACGCTCGCTGACCTACACTGGCTCCCAGTAAAGCAATACCTCAACCTTTGAGCCTGCTCCACCATTCAGCAAGATCATAGCTGATCTCCTACTTCAACTCCACCATCCTGCACTCCCCATATCGCTTCGTACCCGAAAATCTATTGACCCCCTGCCTAGAATATACTCAATGACTGAGCACCCACAGCTCCCTGGAGTAGAGAATTCCCAAAACTCACAAACCTTCAAGTGAAGAAATTTCACCCCGGGCTGAATTTTGCCCTTGGCGTGCGGGATTGGCGGGGGGCAGTCAGGAAGCGATTGATAGCGCGCCGCGGTTTCATGCTGCTGGGCCAATTAAGGCCCGCCCAGCGTGATACGCCAGCGACAGCTCTGAGCACTGCCTGTGCGGGCTGGATGGGGGAGAGGAGGCTGAGCAAGCCTAGCGCGTACTCCGCATACGCGTGCGAGAGAGCGCTGAATAATCTCCCTGAGGCACGGAGCTGCGTCAGGGAGATGAAGAAGATACTGGAAAAATTAATAAAGCACGGAAAAATGTAATGAAACACGTCCCCTCATGTGAATCTGTCATGAGCAGCAGCGTGTTTTTAATTAAAAAATAAAGTTCTTATTTTATTTGTATTTGCTTTTGGAAACCTCATCCCACCCACGGATGAGGTTTCCAAAAAAATGCAAAGGTGACTTGGCCTTTTTGCCTGTCCGCCAACCGTTAGGTTGAAAAATTAATGACAATTGATAACCTAATGGCCTTAATAGGCCTTTTAATTGTCGGTGGGTGTGCTGCCTGCTCTGGCACGTGCCCGTCAACCGAACTGTCACGCCAATGCACAATGACATGCTCGGCTGACATCATCGCGCATCATTTCGTGCTCGGTCAGGTTGGTAGGCGCCCACCTGCCCGCCAAACTAAAAACTCTGGCCCTCACCTCGATCCAGAATGGCCGACCCCCTTATTCTGAGTCTATGGCCCCCATGTTCTGGGTTCCTCACCCAGGGAAACAATTTCTCAGCATTTACCCTGTCAAGCCCCTTATCAGTTTCAATGAGATCACCTCTCTCCTAACTCCCAGGGAATATGAAGCAGAACCTTGTGCTCTGACTGGTGGCGGGCTTGGAGACAGGAAGGGTATGTAATGAGGTAGGATGGCGGCGTACCAGAACCTCACCACCTTCTCACCTCCACCAAGCCCATGGTCGACCTTCCCGCTCCGCCACCTATTTAGGCCCTTGAGTGGCCAATTAATGACCGTTTAATGGCCTCATGCTGCACTGCTGGTATTAACCTGGCTGCAGTTGGGCTGTCGCTCAACAGGTAAAACTGTGCGGCCAGTTTCTCACCTCTGGGGGAGGAGGGTCCCAGGGGGGAGGGTCGCTCGATCAAGGACAATCAATGCCCGATTGAGGGACTGGACATCAGAAAAGGTGGAAGGGGCTGGGATGCGCTGAGAGCCACACACCTGTCCTTGCTGCTGACCCTCCTGCACCCTCTCCCACAAAAACCCCGCACCCCATGAGAGCCTCTCCCTTGTCTCACATTATTTATCTGTGGGCTCGGTCCTCTGCGATCCTGGGATTCCAGTGACTGTCCTTCCAGCAGCAGCCACAGCCTCTTCAGTGGCGCTGCTGAGCTGTTGGCCTCTGATTGGCCAGCAGTTCTTGGTCAGCAAGACTTTCGCCCTCATGGTCTTAATTCCAGGGGAGGGCCCACCGCTGGGCCTCGCTGCTGGGCCTCGCCCCTCGGCCTCGCCGCTGGGTCTCGCCCCTGGGCCTCGCCGCTGGGCCTCGCCGCTGGGCCTCGATGCTGGGCCTTGCCCCTGGGCCTCGCCGCTGGGCCTCGCTGCTGGGCCTTGCCCCTGGGCCTCGCCGCCGCCTGATTGGCTTGTGCCTCGGTGGGTCTCCCCAAAAAGAGGCAGTGTAGTCTCTTGCTGGCAGGTGAGACCCCCGACACCTGAACAAGATCCTGCCTCGCGTTGGGAACTCGCTCCTAATGCCCGGTCTCACCTCCACTGGAATCGGAATTGCATCATGGGCACCTCGGACCAAATTTTAACTTAATTTGTCAAATTTAATTGAGCTTACATATTTATAATGTTCACTTACAAATCCAGCCCATGGTTTTCATTCCCATTCATCTTTTTGTGAAGTGCCTCAGCTTTTTATAACGTTTCTCCTTTTAGACTAGTTTCAGATATCGGTACACATGCCCTGCACCCCTTCTCTCCAGGTTTATAACAGTTAATTGCTTGTACCTCTTTAAAAGGGGGGCACTTGATAACTCTTAAAGCTGATGACACCAGTCATCCTAGCTGGTCATTTGAATAAAAGATTTAGCCTACACATGACTCCAATCCAGCTGCAGGGGCCATAGAGGAAAGAAAGGGGTGTATGTCGGACAGGGGCTATACCAAGTATGTAAACCAGGTAGTGTGTATACCTGGTGGTGTGCACTCTGGGTGGTGCGTACACTTGGTGGTGTATACACTGGATGGTGTTATACCAGGTGGCGTGTACACCGGGTGGTATGTACACCAAGAGGCGTGTACATCGGATGGTGTGTACACCAGGTGGTGTGTTATCGGGTGGTATGTACACTGGATGGTTTGTACTCTGGGTGGTGTGTACACCAAGGTGATGTGTATGCCAAAGTGGTGTGTACGCCAGGATGGTGTGATACACCAGGTGGTGTGTACACAGTGATATGTACACTGGGGTGGTGTGTACACCGGATGGTGTGCACTCTTAGTGTTGTGTACTCTGGGTGGTGTGTACAGCGGGGTGGTGTGTACATTGGATGGTGTTACATCAGGTGGACATGTGTACTCTGGGTGGTGTGTACATTGGGTAGTGTTTTCTCCAGGGGGGTGTGTACAACAAGTTGGTGTGTATGCCAGTGTGACGTGATACATCTGGTGGTGTATACACTGGATGGTATTATATCGGGTGGTGTGTACACTGGATGTTGTGATGCTGTGTGGTGTGTACACTAGATGGTGTGTACTCTGGGTGGTGTGTACTCTGGGTGGTGTGTACACTGGGTGGTGTGTATACCGGGTGGTGTGTATCCCGGGTGGTGTGTACATCAGGTTGTGTGTATACCAGGTGGTGTATACACCGGGTGTGTGATACTGGGCAAGGTCTCTGTTGGCGGGGAGCAGGGTGGGGGTGCAGTTGGGGGATTGATGTTAGTTCAGGTGCATCTGCAGGGTGGATGTACGCCAGGAGAGTGAGTTGCTGCTTCTTGTTTTATATTCTCGATGGAGCTCAATTTCACCCCTTGTGGCTTCAACGATCAGGGATGGGCAATAACCCCATTGCTGCAAACATCACCAACAAACTGAACTCCGGCAATCATCGAAACCTTCAGGAAAGGAGGGGAGAGAAACTGGCAAAAGAATCAATGCAACAAACATATTTCTTTGAGTTCAGTCAATGTGGGGGGACTGGAGAAGTTGGGGTTGTTCTCTTTGGAGCAGAGAAGGTTAAGGGGTGATTTAATCAAGGTGTTCAAAATTATAAAGGGTTTTGATTTGAGTAAATAAGGAGAAACTGTTTCCACTGGGCAGGAGGGTCGGTAACCAGAGGGACACAGAGAGAATGTAATTGGCAAAAGAACCAGAGGGGGAGATGGGGAGAATTTATTTTACACAGCGAGTTGTTGTGGCCTGGAATGTGCTGTCTGAAAGGACAGTGGAAGCAGATTCAATAGGAACTTTCAAAAAGGGGATTGGATAAATCCTTGAAAAGAAGGAAATTGCAGGGGAAAGAGCAGCGTGAGAGGGCGACTAATTCAATAGCTCTTTCAAAGAACCCACATTGGCATGATGGGCTGAATGGCCTACTTCTGTGCTATAGATTCCGTGATATCATCTGCTAGTGTTGCCAACTGTGATTAAATGTATTCCTGGAGGTTTTATCACATGACTTGCTCCCACCTTGGAGACCTGCCAGCCAATCAGATGGTCAGCAGCTCTGTAGCCCCAGCAGCACCAGGCGGGAGTGTTGGCCCCTGTGGGATTACGGGCAGTCCTGAAGAGGGACCTGACCCAGAGGTAAGTCCAGGGTATCGCTAGGGTCAGCTTGGCAGACCCCAGCAAAGTGGGGCTCGGGGTGGGTGAGGGATGTGGGGGATCAGGTTTGAGAAGCTGGGGGGATGGAGGGAGGGTAAAGGGGAAGGGGGTGACTTTGAGGTGGGGGGTTTCCAATGAGCACAGGGGACTCACATAGGAGGTTCCCCCCTCGCTCCCCCACCCAGGTTTCCATTCGTACTTTTACTTAAGTGTCTCACTTTTTTATAACATTTCTCCTTTTAGACTTGTTCCAGATATCAGTACATGTGCCCTGCATTTCCTCTCTCTCTCTCTCCCTGCTTATTCCATTCTCGAAGCACATTGTACAATTGGGAAATGTCCACAGGGACCAGGTCACCCAATGCAAGATTTTCTGCCTTTTCAGGGATGAAACTGGAGCTAAAACAAGGCACAGCTACGATCTGGATCATGATATATAAAGGGTTGGAGACATCCTGCCACTTGTGTATAATGAGCATGCCTCTTTACCCAATGGGATAAGCACCCTAATGAGAATGGACATCTTGCACCTACACATGAAAAGAGTTGGGGCGATGATTTGTTTGATTGGAGTCTGAAACCTTTGGGAGGAATTGTCCTTTTTGCCATTGACTAACATGAAACTTTTGAAATTTGCCGATGATACTAAACTTAGAGGAGTGACAAACAACGCGGATGAAACCAATCGACTGCAACAGGACAAAGATAGGCTAGCAGAATGGGCAGACAAGTGGCAGTTGAACTTTATACGGGGAAGTGAGAGGTGATGCATTTTGGCTGGAGGGTTGGGGAAAGGCGATATAGACAAAATGGCACAATTCTAAAGAGTGTGCAGGAACAGAGGGACCTGGGTCAATGTGCATCGATCTTGGAAGGTGTCAGGGTATACTGAGAGAGTAAGCAGCAAAGCAGGTAGCATCCTGGGCTTCATAAATAGAGATGCTGAGCACAAAAGCAGAGAAGTTATGCTGAACCTTTATAAAGCTCTGGTTAGGCCCCAACTAGAGTATTTCTTCCTGTTCTGGTCACCACACTTTTGGAGGGAGGTGAGGGTCCTTGAGAGGGTGCTGAGGAGATTTACCAGAATGGTTCCAGGGATGAGGGATTTTAGTTACAAGGTTGGGCTGGAGAAGCTGGGACTGTTCTCCTTGGAGTAAAGGAGACTGAGGAGAGATTTGATGAGTTGTACAAGGTTATGACAGGTTTGGATAAGGTAGACAAAGAAAATCTGTTCCCATTGGCTGATAATACAAGGACCAGGGGACACAGATTGAAGGTTTTGGGCAAGAGGTACTGAGCAGCATGTGAGGAAGAACATTTTTACACAGCGAATAGTATTGACCTGGAGCTCACTGCCAACGAAGGCAGTGGAAGTGGAGACAATCAATTTCAAAAGAAAATTGGGTGGGCATTTCATGGAAAAAAACATACAGGGCTACATGGATAGAGGAAGGAAATAGGACTGAGTGGATTGCTCTACAGAGAACTGACATGGACTCGATGGGCTGAATGGCCACCTTCCATGCCATAATGATTCCATGGTTCTATTGATGGTGTTTGACTGCCTGCCAAGCAGCCTTTTTTTCACAATTAACAGTGTATATATAAACGATTTAGACCTGAATGTAGGAGGGTTGATCAGTAAGTTTGCGGATGACACGAAAATTGGTGGGGTGGTAAATAGTGAGGAGGATAGCCTTAGATTACAGGAGGATATAGACGGGCAGGTCAGATGGGCTGATCATTGGCAAATGGAATTTAATCCGGATAAGTGTGAGGTGATGCACTTGGGCAGGACAAACAAGGCACGGGAATACACGATGAATGGTAGGACCGTGGGAAGTACCGAGGATCAGAGGGACCTTGGTGTGCATGTCCACCGGTCTCTTAAGGTAGCAGGACAGGTAGATAAAGTGGTTAAGAAGGCATATGGGATACTTGCCTTTATTAGCCGAGGCATAGAATATAAGAGCAGGGAGGTTATGCTAGAACTGTATAAAATGCTGGTTAGGCCACAGCTAGAGTATTGCGTGCAGTTCTGGAATCCGCATTATAGGAAGGATGTGATTGCACTAGAGAGAGTGCAGAGGAGATTTACCAGGATGTTGCCTGGGCTGGAGAGTTTTAATTATGAGGAGAGATTGGATAGACTGGGATTATTTTCCCTGGAGCAGAGGAGATTGAGGGGGGACATGATTGAGGTGTATAAAATTATGAGAGGCTTAGATAGGGTAGACAGGAAGGAACTTTTCCCCTTGGTGGAGGGATCAATAACCAGGGGGCATAGATTTAAGGTAAGGGGCAGGAGGTTTAGAGGGGATGTGAGGAATTTTTTCACCCAGAGGGTGGTGGGAATCTGGAACTTGCTGCCTGAAAGGATGGTAGAGGCAGAAACCCTCATAACATTTAAGTAGTATTTGGATGTGCACTTGCGATGCCATGGCACACAAGGCTATGGGTCTAGAGCTGGAAAATGGGATTAGAATAGTTAGATACTTGTTTGACTGGCACAGACTCGATGGGTTGAAGGGCCTTTTTTTGTACTGTGGACTCTATGACTCTAATTTCAATATTTTTATATCTGTTAAAGAGAAACGTCAAAGAAAATTACAAAAAAACCAATTTTTAAATGTCATGATGATATGGCATGTGATATTAATCTTCATTTCATCGGCTGATCAAA
>NC_135891.1:1763634-1851134 GCF_964194155.1 Cetorhinus maximus | reverse complement strand
TTTGCTGAGTCCATCAGGAAGGATCCGGGCATAAGAGGAGTGACGATCCCAGGCAGTGGAGGCACTCAGGTCAAAGCCTCCCTGTACATGGACGATGTCGCCGTCTTCTGCTTGGATCCGCTGTCGGTGCGCAGACTGATCCACATCTGCGACCAGTTCAAACTGGCCTCGGGAGCCAAGGTAAATCGTGGGAAGAGCGAGACCATGTTGTTCGGGAACTGGGCTGACCGATCCTTTGTCCCCTTCACCGTCAGGGCTGACGGCCTGAAGGTGCTGGGGATATGGTTCAGAGGGACCGGGGCATGCGTTAGAAACTGGAAGGAGCGAGTGTCTATGGTGAAAAGAAAACTGGGCATGTGGGAGCGATGCTCCCTCTCCATTGCGGGTAAGAACCTGGTCATCAGGTGTGAGGCACTCTCGCTGTTGCTGTACGTGGCGCAGGTCTGGCCCATTCCACACTCCTGCGTGATGGCGATCACCCGAGCCATCTTTCGCTTTATCTGGAGGTCGAAAATGGATCGTGTTCGCAGGGACGCGATGTACAAGCCTCTAGATAAAGGGGGAAAAAACGTGCCCAACATCGTCCTCATACTGATGGCCACCTTTGTGTGTGGCTGCATCAAGCTGTGAGTAGACCCTCAGTACACAAACACCAAGTGTCACTACGTGCTGAGGTTCTACCTGTCCCCGGTGTTGCGAAGGATGGGTCTGGCCACGCTGCCGCGGAACGCTCCAAGTAGTTGGACCGTGCCGTACCACCTGTCCCTGGTGGAAAAATTTATGCAGAGAAACACCTTTGACCACAAGCCCATCAGGCAGTGGTCAGCACGTAAAGTCTTAGAGGCCCTGAGGGAAAAGGAGATGGTGGATCCTGTGGGATGGTTCCCCGAGCAGACTGTCAAAGTCATTTGGCAGAATGCCTCATCGCCAGAACTTTCCAACAAGCACCAAGACGTGGCTTGGCTGGTGGTGAGAAAGGCCCTCCCCATCAGATCCTTCCAACAGGCCAGGAGTCTCACCCCCTCCGCATGCTGCCCTCGAGGTGGCTGTGGTGGGGAAGAGACCGTTGTTCACCTCCTTGTGGATTGTGCCTTTGCAAAGAAGGTCTGGAGAGAGATGCAGTGGTTGCTGTCGAGGTTCATCCCGAGCAGTTCTGTGACACAGGACTCTGTGCTCTACGGGCTGTTCCCAGGGACACACACCGAGACAAACATCAACTGCAGCTGGAGGATCATCAACTCGGTGAAAGACGCTCTTTGGTCTGCCCGAAACTTGTTGGTCTTCCAGCGCAAAGAGTTGTCCCCGACCGAGTGTTGCAGACTGGCACATTCCAAAGTCCAGGACTACGTGCTGAGGGACGCACTAAAGCTTGGGGCAGCCAGCGCAAAGGCACAATGGGGAAAGGTCGCTGTCTAAGACCTTTCTGCTATAGGGCACCGAGGGGCTGGGAACTGTTGAGAGCCCCTCGGGCTGTACAGCTCAAAATGAATGTCTGCAGTGAATACTAATTGTATTATAATTGTATTGAAGCACCTCAGAGTGCAACATGATGTATGTTGATAACTCCAATCCCATTGTCTGATTGTCTGCATTGACCATATTGAAATGATTGTAATATTCATTGATTGTATTGATGCACCTTGTGATCCATGTGTAAAAGTTGAATCTGATTGTACTTTTGTGATGGTGATTTTGAAATGTTTTGGAATGTTCTTCCAGATATTTTATGAATATAGTATATTTTTCAAAAAAAAAAATCTCTTGACCATGAATGCCTTAGTCCCTGTTCTGGTTACTTTTCAATACTTTCAAGCTAACCTGCCTGCTGCTTTCTTTGCCTAAAGACTCTGTGAGGACCACTGTAGATTCTTCCATTAGTTTCAAACTAGGCAATCTTCCAGCTTCTATAACCTTACAAAATCCAAACTGAGGTTGAGCCTCACCTGTATTCCACACGGTTAATGATGAAGCTAGTTTTTTACTCTGTTTATAGTGCAGGTCTATCTAACTGTCATTCACTTTGGCCATCTTCTCTCTGTGAGCTACAATCCACAAGAACATAAGAAATAGGAGCAGGAGTAGACCACTCAGCCCATCGAGCCTGCTCTGCCATTCAATACGATCGTAGCTGATCTTGGGCTTCAACTCCACTTTCCCGCCCATTCATCATATCCCTTAATTCCCTGAGAGACCAAAAATCCGTCTATCCCGGCCTTAAATGATGGAGCATCCACAACCCTCTGGGGTAGAGAATCCCAATGATTCACAACCTTTCAAGTGAAGTAATTTCTTCTCATCTCAGTCCAAAATGATCGGCCCTTATCCTGAAACTGTGTCCCAGTGTTTTAGATCCCCCGAGCAGCAGAAACAATCTCTCAGTGTCGACCCTATCAAACCCCCTCAGAATTTTGTAGATTTCAATGAGAGCTCATTCGTTTAAACTCCGGAGAATATATATGCAATTTACTCAGCCTCTCATCATAGTGCAACCCCATCTTCCCAGAGACCAATCTAGTGAACCTTCGCTGTACCACCTCCAATACAAGTATATCCTTTCTTAAATGTGGAGACCAAAACTGCACACTGTAGTCCAGATTTGGTCTCACCAAAACCCTGTACACCTGGAGCAAGACTTCTTTATTCTTGTACTCCAAACCCCTTGTAATAAAGGCCAACATACCATGTGCCTTCCTAATTGTTTGCTGTACCTGCATGTTAACTTTCTGTGTTCCTTGTACAAGTACACCCAAGTCTCTTTGGCCATCCACATTCACAAGTTTCACACCTTTTAAAAACTATTCTGCTTTTCTATTCTTATAGCCAAAATGAATAAATTCACCCTTCCCTACATTATACTCCATCTGCCACCTTGTTGTCCAGTCACCTAACCTGTCTATGTCTCTTTTCAGCCTCTCTGTGTCCTCCCCACAGCTTACCTTCCCACCTAGCTTGGAATCAACAGCAAACTTAGATACATTACCCTCTGTCTCTTCATCTAAGTCATGAATTTGGATTTTAAATAGCTGAGGCCCCAGCACTGATCCTTGCAGCACTCCACTATTCTCTGCCTGTCAACTTGAAAAAACCCTGTTTATGCCCACTCTCTACTTTCTATCCATTCACCAATCCTCTATCCAGGCTAAAATATTACCCCCAACTTCAGGATCCCTTAATATGCCTATTATCCTTTTGTGTGACACCAATGCCGTTTGGAAATCCAGGTATACGACATCTACTGGTTCCCCTTTATCTACCCCTACTAGTTACATCCTCAAAACATTCTAATTAATTTGCCAAACAAAATTTTCCTGCAGTAAAACCACATTGATGCATTATAATCATACTGTCCTTTTCTAAGTCCATTGTTAAGACTTCCTTAATAATGGATTCCAGCATTTCCCCAACAACTGATGTTTGGCTAAATGGGCTGTAATTCCCTGTTTTCTCTCTCCCTTCTTTATTGAAGAGTGGTGCAACATTTGCCAACTCCCAATCTGATGGGACCGTTCCCAAATCCAAGGAATTTTGGAAAATCATAGCCAGCACCTCCAATATCGTTGCAGCTATCCCCTTTAGAACCCTAGGGTGTAGGTCGTCAGGTCCGGGGAATTTGTTGGATTTTAATCCCCCAAGTCTCCCCAATACCTTTTCTCTGCTGATATTAATTTCCATAATTTCCTCACTCTTTTTAGCCCCTAGGTCACTGTCCATATCTGGTATGAAACTTCTGTCTTCCACTGTGAACAAAATATTTGTTCAGTTCCTCTGCAATTTCCTCATTCCCCATGATAATTTCTCCTGTCTCTGAATCTAAGGTGCCAACATTTACTTTAGCTACTCTCTTCCTCTTTGTATACTTATAAAATCCCTTACAATCTGTTTTTATGTTTCTGGCTGGTTTACTCTCGTATTCTATTTTTTCCCTTTTTATCAACTTTTTGGTGGCCCTTTGCTGGTTTCTAAAACATCCCAAATCCCCGGACTTGCTGCCGCTTTTGCAACACCACGAGCCTCTTATTTTAATCTAATATTATCCTTAACTTCCTGAGTGAGCCACAGATGGGGCTTTCTCGATGAGTTTTTTTTTTAATGGAATATATTTTTGTTGAACATTTTGAATTGTTTCTTTAAACGTTTCCCCTCTTCATTTACCTTTTAGTTCAGTCTCAGTGGCCTTTTAGTCTATTCACCCAATTAACCTCAGCCAGTTCTCCCCTCACGCCTGGGCTGTCGGCTTTGTTTAAGCTTAAGGTTCTTGTTTGTGATTGGATTATGTCGATTTCAGATTTAACCTGGAATTCAATGGGCAGGAGCTCCCGGTCGGCGAGCGGGGGCGGGGCCCACTTGCCGACGCGTAAAATGACGCGGGATGATGTCAGGTGGAATTCCCGATGTCAACCTGCGTCATTTCCATTTTCAGGTCAGCGGGGGCACAGCTGAATTAGCTGTGCGCCCACCGACCTGTCAACAGCCTATTGAGGCCATTGAGAAACTAATTAAGGTCATTAATGGACCTGCCCGTCCAACCTTAAGGCTGGCGGGCAGGCCGGGAGCCCTGGCGGGCTTCAGGAAAAACATGAAACCTCATCCACGGGCGGGATGAGGCCTCATGAGGGTATTTAAATTTTTATCAAACCTTTCAATAAAAGTTATGGACACGTCCCAACTCATGTGACAGTGTCACGTGAGGGGACATGTCAGGGAATTTATTTTTATCATTTGTATTAAAAATTTTAATTCCGAGCCGATCTCCTTGAGGCAGCACTTAACCTCAGGGAGATCTGTGCGCTCTTTCGCACGGGGAGCGCATAGCGCTTCCGAGTGGACATCACGCTGGGCAGGCCTTAATTGGCCCACCCATGTAAAATGGTGGCACACCCCCAATCGGGGGCGCCAATCAGAGGCACGCTCGCCCGCGCCCACTCCCACACTTCCCCCCTCACGGGGGGAAAGCTTTTCCCAATGGTATTATGATCACTGTTTCCCAGTGGGTCTTTTACTATGACATTACTATATAACCCTACTTCATTACACAACAGTAGATCTAAGATAGCTTTATCCCTTGTCAATTCTACAATGCATTGTTCCAAGAAACTGTCACAAAAACATTCTACAAACTCATCTTCTAGACCAATTTTCTTGCCAGTTTGAAACCACATGAGGTCCAAACTGCAACGAAGGTCTTTATTTTTGTAATTACTTAGAGCCTCTCCATAATCGCAAAAATTATGGATGAGGAGAAAATCAGAAGTCTCCTTCTGAACATGACACCTACTATTTTCATAAGGATGGGGACGGGTCTGGATTGTGTTTTTGCACATGTGCATTTTTTGGAAGCAGCTGCCCATATAAATCAGCAGCTGCATCCACTCATGTCTAATGTTGGTGGCCCAGGTGTGTGAAACACGATGTGCACAGGTTAGACCTGGTAGGAACAGGTCTGAACTTTGTGGAATCATTTGGAGAGGTGGGATACCCTTTTGGACAGGTAGAGTACCCCATTGGATATGATACTGGGACACCTTTGGGGGAAGGTCAGGTGCGTCTTGGGAGAAATAAGGTGCCCCTTGGAATTTTTAATAAATGTGAATAAAAAGTGCATCAACTCATTAAACTGTCAAGCTCATTGGAATGATCAAAAGTGTCAAAATGAACTATCAAAAGCAACTGTTAAGACAAGCTGTCAAGGCACTTAAAATTCCTGCCCTTTAAATCTTTGAAAAAAAAATGTCTGGAATATTTAAAAAAAAGCATTGCTTGCTATGTCTGTTGACATAGGCTTGCAGTTGGTGGAGGGAGGGGTGGGTGTCTGACCATTAGTGGATTAGCGCTGCATGACTGATTTTACAACCATCAATTATCACAGTAGGATGCCTGGTATTTCACAGTTTGATTGACAGATCAAAGCAGTTATAGACTTGTTGAAGTGGGACTATGAATTCCAATGCTTGCTTTATAAGGGATAATGCACTTGAATGAAATGTTTGTTCTTATAAGGGATTATGTGGTTGAAGGAATGTGAATGTAGTAAATGATTATTTTTATGAATGAGAATGTTATATTAAATAAAGTCTGCAATAGACATTTAGAACCTTATATTACTTTATCTCAGCATGGCTCCTGAGGTCTGCCCATGTTGGATACTGAGTGAGATGAATTGTAAGGGTAAGGGAAAAGGGTGGTGTGTGGGGGTAATGAGTTGGCACTAAACTGACATCATGGTTATAAAGGGCCATGGGGGCGGACAGGGGGCATGAGGTGGCATGGAATGTATGAGGGGCCAGGGGATGGGTGGGGGGCATGGATGGGGCATGGGGAGTGTGGGGGCATGAGGGAGTCTGAGGGGTGAAGGCTCAAGGGCTTTTTAAAAACTTCAACACAGCGTGGGAGCACCGAGGCAGGCCTTCCGGCCAACTTGCCTACCAAACGGCAGCCTCTTCAATCATTGCAGAGTCACCCAGCCTGACTCCTAGAGAACTCCCCCCATCCAGGAATGAAAATCCCAACCTCCGAGGCACTTGCTCCCTGGGTTTGCGGAGTTGGAAATGTCCCCGTCGGGAGCAAAAATTTGGACGTAACTGTCTCAGCGAAACCACCGAGATAAATTGAAACCAAAGAACCTCCTTTAGCTCCACTCATCCCCATAATGATATAAACTGCTATGGGATGTCCTCAAGCTGACCTTTAGATTAATTAGCCCTCATTTACATTTCCTCTCTGATCTGATGAAGTAAATGGATTTTACAGCCTTTCAGGGTTTACTGAATGTTTTTAAACTAATTTGGTTCTAACTCCCAAAACAAAAATGTTTCTGTGGACCTGCCCTTGTCCCTGCAAGATTTGCAGACATTATGTCTCCAGTTCTTTAGCCAAGTAAACCCACTTGTTGTATGATCTTACCTTTATAGCTGTTAACCTCTTAAGTCAATATGGCCCCAACCTTTTAAGTGTAATAGACTCCAAGCTTGTTTAAATTGCATTTATCCCAATTTCCATGTTTGAGACTTTAATTACTAAAAATAAAGATATGTGCTAAAACACGTGAACCATGAGCTAGATATTTGCAACAGTTCCCAAAGTTTCCATCACTGGGTGTTTTCCTCACCTGTGTTTATCGTTGACTCATGGATAGAGATTGACCACAGCGATTAGTCAACAGCTCCATTGTCATTGTATCATGTGATGACCAGGATGATGGAGGGTAAACTAGATGGACTGGTCTATGTCCATCTCACAATCTCTATGAGTAAATAAAAAGTCCAGGAAGTTGGATTTTCCCCACTTTTAATTTTTTTTCTTCAGTTCAAAGTATTTGCAGGATTGTTAGGCTTTAATTTCGGTTTAATGCGAACAAACTGACCCAGAAATGTACCTCAGCTCCAACCACCTGTGGAAATTATAATTTTAAGCTTTGATTTAATAATTATTACTTTGAATGCAGTTAAAATTGATAACAACCAGTGATGTGAATAACATTGTTCCAAACTTAAGCCAGTATAATTGTTGCAAGTTGTTTGCTGGTTTGAAAAGCCCATTTCTTCCAAAAATACACTGGGCCGGATTTTATGACCCCCACCCCCCACCCACACCGGGTGTGTTTACAGAGGGGGTGCAGGTAAAGTATATGGGGTGACTAGCCCACCACCTTCTTCCCCCCACTATCCCCCGCACTGAGCTAACCCCAAAAAGCGCTAGGTAGGCAGCTGCCATATTTCAATGGATAATTAAAGGTCAATTAGACTTGTCAGCAAACCAATTGACCAGGATAATACCTGGCCCACGGCGTAATACAGTTAGAGTGGGCAGGGGGGGGGAGTGGGCAAGGGGGGGAGTGGGCAGGGGGGAGTGGGCAGGCAGGGGGGAGTGGGCAAGGGGGAGTGGGCAGGGGGGAGTGGGCAGGCAGGGGGGAGTGGGCAGGAGGGAGTGGGCAGGGGGGAGTGGGCAGGCAGGGGGGAGTGGGCAGGCAGGGGGGAGTGGGCAAGGGGGGGAGTGGGCAGGGGGGAGTGGGCAGGGGGGAGAGGGCAGGGGGAGTGGTAGGGGGGGAGTGGGCAGGGGGGAGTGGGCAGGGGGGAGTGGACAGGGGGGAGTGGGCAGGGGGGAGTGGGCAGGGGGGAGTGGGCAGGGAGTGTGGGCAGGGGGGAGTGGGCGGGGGGAGTGGGTGGAGGGGGGAGTGGGCAGGGGGGGTAGTGGGCAGGGGGGAGTGGGCAGGGGGGAGTGGGCAGGGGGGAGTGGGCAGGGGGGAGTGGGTAGGGGGGAGTGGGCAGGGGGGGAGTGGGTGGAGGGGGGAGTGGGTGGAGGGGGGAGTGGGTGGGGGGGAGTGGGTGGAGGGGGGAGTGGGTGGGGGGGAGTGGGTGGAGGGGGGAGTGGGCGGGGGGGGAGTGGGTGGAGGGGGGAGTGGGTGGAGGGGGGAGTGGGTGGGGGGGAGTGGGTAGGGGTGGAGTGGGTAGGGGGGAGTGGGCAGGGGGGAGTGGGCAGGGGGAGTGGGCAGGGGGGAGTGGGCAGGGGGTGTGGGCAGGGGGGAGTGGGCGGGGGGAGTGGGTGGAGGGGGGAGTGGGTGGAGGGGGGAGTGGGTAGGGGTGGAGTGGGTAGGGGGGGGAGTGGGTGGGGGGGGAGTGGGTGGAGGGGGGAGTGGGCGGGGGGGAGTGGGTGGGGGGGGAGTGGGGTGGGGGGAGTGGGGTGGTGGAGGAGTGGGTGGGGGGGAGTGGGTTGGGGCGCGGGGAGCGGGCAGGGGGGGAGTGGGTGGGGGGGAGTGGGGTGGGGGGAGTGGGGTGGTGGGGGAGTGGGGTGGGTTGGGGGGGAGTGGGCGGGGGGGAGTGGGTGGGGGGGGAGTGGGGTTGGGGGGGGAGTGGGCAGTGGGGGAGTGGGTGGGGGGGAGTGGGTTGGGGCGCGGGGAGCGGGCAGGGGGGGAGTGGGTGGAGGGGGGAGTGGGTGGGGGGGGAGTGGGGTGGGGGGAGTGGGGTGGTGGGGGGAGTGGGGTGGGTTGGGGGGGAGTGGGCTGGGCCACTTTTTTAAGGCATTGATAAAAGGTGGAAAGGGAGGAAGGGGGCCCACCTCATCCAGGGGGTGCCCTGTGTGTATTGTGGGAACCCCTCTCGAAATGTTACATCCATTCCTTCTTCGTCACCTACCCCCCAAAACCCAGGCCCCCAGCCAACTCTCCCCCACCCCCTTCCATGGGCTCCTGAATCCCTCCCGCCCCTTAAAGCCCAGGGTTTACCTCCATGCCACAGCCATTGCTCTTCTTCATGCTCCTCCCTGCAGCCCCGGCAGTGCCCAGTGACCAGTGCCCAGTGCCCAGTGCCCGCTACTGATCTCTGGCACTGCTGGAACTGCTCGAACCGCTAGCCAATCAGATTGGCTCTCGGGGGTTAGTCTTCCACCGAGGGGCGGAAGTCCCACTCTCAGCTAGTTTAGGTCACCCAGCATGTTATGTTGTGCTGGCCAATTGTCCTTCCGGTGGGTGGGGGTGGGGGTGGGGGGGAGGGGTGAGCTGTCCGTCACCCCGTCCCCCACCCCCCACCCCCATCACCACCACCACCACCGCCCCCAAAAATGTAGCCAAACTGTATGAATTGTTCGGTTATATATATGACAGCTAGTCATCGCTAAACGTGATTACCAATCATTCAAACTCCAGGACGTCTCAGTAATTGTTCTTGAAGATTTTCAAGGT
Organism: Cetorhinus maximus; assembly: GCF_964194155.1. Lineage (NCBI taxonomy): Eukaryota > Metazoa > Chordata > Chondrichthyes > Lamniformes > Cetorhinidae > Cetorhinus > Cetorhinus maximus. The sequence continues at coordinate 1,841,461 of NC_135891.1, read as the reverse complement.
TCTTTGGCTTTCAGAAGCTCAGAATAAAACCAGTGTTAGCTCCTGAGCTCCTGAGCTGCTGAGAAATACAGGAAAAGAAAGTCTGCACAAATAAAAGTGCACTACACAAACACGGCTTACCCATAGATTGTGGCAGCCTTTACTGTCTTATAGGAGGACCTGTAGTATATAGAGAACACGGTTGGGTATGCTCAATAAATACCTTTCAGACTGGCTGGATGGCTCCCTTAGAGGTTAGTGTTAGAATCATTGCTGTTCTCTCTCTCTCTCTATATATATATATTATATATATGTGTGTGCGACCCAGTCTTGGGTATAGGCCGCAATATCAGAATCGGAGTGTGTGGGGTAAACTGTGAAGAGGACAGGAAGTAATTTTAGGAGGATTTGTACAGGTTAGTACATTGGACAAATCAATGTCAGATGAACGTTAATGTGGAGGAATGTAAGGTGATACATTTTGGAAAGAATAGTAATAAGGAAATCTAGGATAAGAACTAAAACTTTCAAAGGACTGCAGGAGCAGGAACTTTGCAATTCAGAGACATAAATCTCTAAAATTAGCAGGGCAAAACTGAACAGCATAGAAAATAACAAATGGGATCCTAGGATTTCTAGAGACCAAGTGCAAAAACAGAGGTAACACTCAACCAGTGATTAGGCCAGTTAGAGTAATGTGTTCGAGTCAGAGTAATGTGTTCAGTGTCAGACACTCTACATTAGGGAGGTTCTCAATACCTTGGAGAGGGTGATGAATAGATCTGTTCAGATGACATCAAAGATTAGAGTAACAGGGGCTCTTTTTATTCAAACAGAGAAGGCTAAGGGGAGACCTGTCATGTTTTTATAATGATACAAGGGCACAAATCACTCATAAGGGACATAAAACACATTGTGGGCTCATTTATTAATTGTAGACACATGTGAACAGATATAGAGGGATGGAAATCTTGAGGATGACAGAGCTGCAGAGCTGTGTGCCTGTGTTCTGCTGCAGGTCAAAGTGAAACTGAGGCTGGATCACATGACACACTTCCCTTAAAGTGATGGCATGCTGCTATCTCTTAAAGCATATGACAACACCCCCCTTTCTTTTAAAAGATACTTTTCCCACTTCCAAAGAAGTATAACTATTTACAATACATGTTCATGTTTAGTTGTCATTACATAAGTGTATAGAACTGATGGATCTATGGGCAGAATCCGCTGGTCGGTGTGTGGGGGTGGGTCCCACACGCTGAAGTGTAAAATGATGCGTGGTGATGTCAGGCGTGTGTCCCAACATCACCCGGCGTCATTCTGATCTTCCGTTCGGCGGGCGTGCACAAGCGTTGGCTGCGCGCCCGCCAAACTGTCAAAGGCCTGTTAAAGCCATTAATGAACTAATTAAAGCAATTGTCAGGGCTGCTCGTCCAATCTTAAGGTTGATGGGAAGGCAAAGAGCTCAGGCGGCCTTCGCATTTCTCATGAAACCTCATCCACGAGGGTTTATTAATTAAATACATTTTTTAAATTAAAATTCACAAACATGTCCCAGCACATGTGACACTGTCACATGAGGGGACAAGTCTGGATAATTTTAATTTTTTATTTTTTACCATCTTTTGCAGTGAACTTAATCTCCCTGAGGCACGGAGCTACCTCAGGGAGATTTCTGTGCTCTTTCACACACATGCGCGAAAGAGTGCAGACCCCGACTCTCCCTCCCACCCCCCTGCCCGCACAGGTAGCACTGAGCACGTCCAGGTGTGCATCACACTGGGTAGGCGGTGATGGGCTCCACGCCCACCTGCGCCTGCTCCTGAACGGCCCACCCAACGGGGAGAAGATTCTCCTCTGTGAGTCTCTAAAACGTTACGGTAATCTGCTGGTGCACCCAAATCTTTTCATGGTAACCTTGCCTAGAGGTTCCTTTAATTGCTCCATGGCATCCATGTGGGATTGTCATCCTTGGACGTTGTTCCTGGTTGTGTTCGGGATCCTGTCCTCGATGCAATCGGATTGCACAGCTTTTGAAGAGCTGGACTGGATCTGCGGAGAGGAGCTGACTTTGGTTATGCCTCATCATTGTGCCTTTATGTGTGATCTTGGTTCCAAACAAATCCTTGTCACCCTGGCTGGATGCCATGTACCTCCTGTGGGGTCCTGGATGTGAACTTGTCCCAACTGTAAACTTGGCAATTCTGTACCCGCATTTTTATTGTGAAGTTGATCATCTTCTACTGTAGTTTTACAAGTTGCTCTCTAGTTTCTGAGGGGGGTTAAGGTAATTGAAGAAGTGAATTAGAACTAGAGAGCATAAATTTAGGACCATCACCAAATGAATAAAAGGAGAGACTGGAAGAAAAGCTTTTAAGAGTCATGTGGATAAATATTTGTAAAAGAAAAATGCAGCAGGCAGAGCCAGCGCAGGCACAGTGAGATATTTGGACTAGAAAATTCCATCCACCTTTAACAAGTCTCTCAGTCTTTTCCGCTTGGTTCTTGGCCTTGATCTCAAATCCAAAGACCAAATTTGTCTAAATCCTACCTCCTCACCTTCTCCCAATTCAGTCAAAGGTCTCTCAGAAGGTTGGATCACAATATTTTGTGACATTTGAAGAATCCATTCCTTAGCTGGGAGTTGAGCTGATTTATAGTTTCTGGGTGAAAGAGATTTTTTTGGTTTCAGATGAAGTTCTGGAAAATTCTGATAGCTCCTTATGTGGTTCAGTGTCATATTTTATTGCGTAATGTTACTGTGTAGTACTTTGAGACGTTTTGTGACAGAAATATAACGTAAATGTACAAACGTCAGTTGTTAAAGATTCTAACTGATGCTGTGAGAAGTTCCAAATCTTCCAGCCAGGCTTTGGTTCCTAAGCCAGGCTGTTCTTCATGCCCGTGTCCGGGCTGAGTGTTCCAGACCACTCACCGCACTTAACACCATCCTTACCCTGCCCAACACCTCGATAGGAACACTGTCCAGAAGCTAATTCTGATCAGTGCCTGGGACACAGACACAGAAACCGATTGAAACACTCCTGCCCAGCTCTGATTAGCCAGCTTAGTGCAGACTGCCGATCAACATCTGGGCAGCTGTAACGAGCGGAGAGCCACAGGGATCAGAGCTGGGGCCTCAACTATTTACAACCAAATCAATGACTTGGATGAAGGGACCGAATGTCTGGTCGCTAAATTTTGATGCAAATCCAAGATAGGTTAGGAAAGTGAGTTGTCAAGAGGACATAAAGAGCCGAATTTTATGACCCTGTTGTGGTGGGGGCAGGGCCGTAAAATGTGGTGAGCCGTTGTCCACTGACTTCGCCAGGACAGGGAAATCCCGCCGGCATAAAATTCCGTCCAAAGAGTCTACAAAGGGTCACACGGACCCAAAGCGTTAGCTGTTACTCTCTCCACAGATGCTGTCAGACCTGTTGAGTTTTTCCAGCATTTTCTGGTTGAGGGGCCGAATGGCCTACTCTTGCTCCTAATTCTTGTGTACTTGGGATCGTCCAGGGCTGTGGTTCCCAGTTCTGTGAGCGGTGTTACGTTTAACAACCGGACCATGAGGGGGAGCTGGTATATTGGGGTCAGGGCTTGGGAAAGAAGTTCAGGCAAAGACGTGGGATGGATAAGTGGTTGGAAGAATCATCTCCTCTACGCTCAGGGTGCAGAAGAGCAGCTAGCTATTGTCTAGGCTTCACTGAATATCATTAAGTATTTACAAATGTAAACTAGTCATTGAGAGTTTTCTTGCAGACAGTGCTTCATTTGTCACTGGGAGTTTCAAAGGAGTGTTTATTGCAGGTTACAATTACAAACTTGGCCTTGGCTTTCATGGAGAGCCAGAGGAACTGCCAATAGAAACAAAGATTTTGGGATTGCCAGTCACACCGTGTGAGCATCGTACTGCATGCAGGGTTCTCACATCTCTCCAGCCGCATTAAGAATCTCTGAGTAAAGCTCAAAGAGTTTGTTTTCCCAAGTAGCACAGAAGGTGGTGACATTTATCCTTCGTTGGTAAAATGAAACAGAGAATTCACTGTGACACTTAGCAGTTAACTCAATTTAAAAAAAAGGATTATACTGCATGCATTACAGCATCATATTCCTATGCCTGCTTCTGGATTTTAATAGCTTTTTCTTCTCAAATACTTGATTGTATTGAAGCAACATTTCACTATCACACAACACAGCTGTATAATGTTGTATGGTGAAGCAATCAAATGGCGTTGATAATTACAGCAAATAACAGGCTGAAATAGTACAGCAATGGCCAACGGATCGTACAGCATGGGGGAGAAGCGATATTGCAGCACAGGGGGGATATTACAGCACAGGAGGGATATTACAGCACAGGAGGGATATTACAGGAGAGGCAGATATTACAGGAGAGGCACACATTACAGGAGAGGCAGATATTACGGCAGAGGGTGATATTGCAGCAGGGATGATATTACAGCACAGGGAGATATTACAGCAGGGGGGATATTACAGCACAGGGAGATATTACAGCACAGGGGAATATTACAGCACAGGGGTGATATTACAGCTAGGATAATATTACAGCAGGCGTAATATTACAGCAGGGGTGATATTACAGCAGAGGGGGTTGTTACAGCAGAGTGTAATATTACAGATGGGGGATATTACAGCAGGGGTGATATTACAGCAGGGGTGATATTACAGCAGAGTGTAATATTACAGATGGGGGATATTACAGCAGGGGGATATTGCAGCAGGGGTGATATTACAGCAGAGTGTAATATTACAGATGGGGGATATTACAGCAGGGGGGATATTGCAGCAGAGGGGGTTGTTACAGCAGAGTGTAATATTACAGATGGGGGATATTACAGCAGGGGGGATATTGCAGCAGAGGGGGTTGTTACAGCAGAGTGTAATATTACAGCATGGGGGATATTATAGCGGGGGGATATTACTGCAGGGGGGATATTACAACACAAGTAGATATTACACTTCTGGGGGATATTACAGCACAGTAGGAGATATTATAACAAGGGAGCTATTACAGCATTTGGGGGGGTGGTGGTGACACACTATTACAGTACAAGAGGAGATATTACAGCCCATTGGGATATTACAGCATGGTGGGAGGCACTACAGCATGTGGGAATGGTATTAAAGCACAGAGGAGATGTCACAGCACAGGGGTGTTTTTAAAACACATGGAGGTGATATTACCGCACCGGGAGTTGATCTTAAAGCACCAGAGAACCAATATTACAGCACTAGGGGTCAATATTACAGTACAAAGGAGAGCAATATTACAGCACATTACAGAGACATTACAGCAATGGATTACTGGGAGATATTACCACATGGTAGAGGGGTGTGGTTGTTACAGTATGAGGGGAGATGTTACAGCACAGGGTAAATGAGGTGTCATTAAATAGGATAGGGCTGGCTAATTGACCAGGGAAATTCAGGAACTGGCAATCAGGCAGATGCAAAATGATGATGGTGAGGATGATGATGACTTCTTCACTCAAAACGATTTGAAATTCTCTACCCAAGAGGGTTGTGGAATCTCATCGTTGAATACATTTAAGGCTGGGATAGACAGATTTTTGGTCTCCCAGGGAATTAAAGGACATGGAGAGTGGGTGGGAAAATGGAGTTGAAATCCAAGATCAGCCATGTTCAGATTGAATGGCGGAGCAGGCTCGATGGGCCATGTGGTCTATGCCTGCTCCCATTGCTTCTGTTCTTCTCATGTAGATGATGATGACGTTGATGATTATCAGTTGAGGTGAAACTGTACTCGAGAAGTACTGAGAGAGTGCTGGGAAACTTAACAGACTAAAATCCAACAAAGCCCCATGACTTCTTTTTTCATCACGGGATGTGGGCTTCGCTGGCTGGCCCAGCATGTATTGCCCATCCCTAGTTGCCCTTGAGAAGGTGGTGGTGAGCTGCCTTGTTGAACTGCTGCAGTCCATGTGGTGTAGGTACACCCACAGTGCTGTTAGGGAGGGAGTTCCAGGATTATGACCCAGTGACAGTGAAGGAACGGTGATTTATTTCCAAGTCAGGATGGTGAGTGGCTTGGAGGGGAACTTCCAGGTGGTGGTGTTCCCATCTATCTGCTGCCCTTGTCCATCTAGATGGTAGAGGTCGTGGGTTTGGAAGGTGCTGCCTAAGGAGCCTTGGTGAACTGCAGTGCATCTTGTAGTGCATTGTGGATGTGGTGCCAATCAAGCGCTGCTTTGTCCTGGACGGTGTCAAGCTTCTTGAATGTTGTAGGAGCTGCACCCATCCAGGCAAGTGGGGAGTATTCCATCACACTCCTGACTTGTGCCTTGTAGAAAGTCGACAAACTTTGGGAAGTCAGGAGGTGAGTTACTTGTCGCAGGATTTCTAGCCCCTAACCACCATCTTCTCACTTTCTCAAGGGCAAATAGTGATGGGTAATAAATGTTGGCCCAGCCAGCAAAGCTCACATCCCGTGAATGAATTTTAAAAAATGACTTGTTCTTGTAGCCACAGTATTTATATGGCTAGTCCAGTTCAGTTTCTGGTCAATGGTAACCCCAGGATGTTGGCAGCAGGGGATTCAGTGATGGTAATGCCATTGAATGTCATGGGGCAATGGTTATAATCTCTCTTGTTGGAGATGGTCATTGCCTGGCACTTGTGTGGCGCAAATGTTACTTGCCACTTGTCAGCCCAAGCCTGGATATTGTCCAGATCTTGCTGCATTTGGACATGGGGCTGCTTCAGTGTCTGAGGAGTCGCGAATGGTGCTGAACATTGTGCAATCATCAGCGAACATCCCCACTTCTGACCTTATGATGGAAGGAAGGTCATTGATGAAGCAGCTGAAGATGGTTGGGCCGAGGACACTACCCTGAGGAACTCCTGCAGTGATGTCCTGCACTAGGATTTCCATAAGGCATTTGATAAGATGCCACATCAAAGGTTATTGCAGAAACTACGAGTTCATGATGTAGGGGGTAACATATTAGCATGATAGAAGATTGGCTGGCTGGCAAAAAACAGAGTATGTATAAATGGGTCATTCACTGATTGGCAGGATGTGATAAATGGAGTCCTGCAGGGGTCTGGGCTGGGGCCTCAACTTTTTACAACTTACATCAATGACTTAGATAAGGGGAGTGAAGGCATGGCAGCTAAATTTATAGAAGACACAAAGATAGTAGGAAAGTATGTTGTGAAGAGGACATAAGGAGATATAGATAGTTTGAGTGAGTGGGCAAATATCCGACAGATGGTGTGTAATGTGGGAAAATGTGAAGTTGTTCACTTTGGCAGGAAGAATTAAAAAGCAAAGTATTATTTAAATGAAGAACGGCTGCATAATTCTGAGGTGCAGAGGGATCTAGGTGTTCTAGTATATGAGTTACAAAAAGTTAGTATGCAGGTACAGCAAGTAATTAAGAAGGCTAATGGAATGTTATCCTTTATTACAAGATGAATTGAACATAAAAGTAAGGATGTTATGCTTCAGTTACACAGGACATTGGTGAGACTGCACCTCGAATACTGTGTGCAGTTTTGGTCTCCTTATTTAAGGAAGGATGTAAATGCATTGGAGGCGGTTCAGAGGAGGTTTACTAGATTGATACCTGGAATGAGTGGGATGTCTTATGAGGAAAGGTTGGACAGACTAGGCTTGTTTTCACTGAAGTTTAGAAGAGTGAGGGCTGATTTGATTGAAGTATACAAGATCCTAAAGATATTGACAAGGTAGATGTGGAAAGGATGTTTCCTCTTGTGGGTGCATTGAGAATTAGGGGGCACTGTTTTAAAATTATGGGTCGCTCTTTTAGGACAGAGATGAGGAGAATTTATTTCTCTCAGAGGGTTCAGCAACTTTGGAATTCTCTGCCTGAGAAGGCAGCGGAGGTGGGGTGACTGAATATTTGTAAGGTAGAGGTAGATAGATTCTTGTTAGGCAAAGGAATCAAAGGGTTTAGATGGGAATGTGGAATCCTAAACACAAACAGATCAGCCATGATCTTATTGAATGGCTGAGGAGGCAAGAGGGGCCGAATGGCCTTCGTCTGCTGCTATTTTGTATGTTCGTATGAACTGAGATGACTGACCTCCAACAACCCCAACCATCTTCCTTTGAACTAGGTATGACTCCAACCAGCGGAGAGTTTTCCCCCTGATTCCCGTTGACTCCAGTTTTGCTAGGGCTCCTTGATGCCACACTCGGTCAAATGCTGCCTTGATGTCAAGGACAGTCACTCTCACCTCACTTGATGATCTACATCCTAGGATTTTAAAAGAGATAGCTGCAGAGATAGTGGATGCACTGGTTATGATTTTCCAAAAAATTCCAGTGATTCTGGAACGATCCCAGAGGATTCAAGAAAGGAGAGAGAGAGAAAACAGGTTCTTTCAAAGGCAGACTGAACAGGGTGTCTGTGGGCTAAGGTGCAAAATAAGATTACAAATTGGTTCCTTGTACATGAAGCGTGTGAATGAACAGGATAGGGTTTTCCAGTGAGATGCATCTCCAGCTCCCTGAACCATGAAAAACACTCAACACCACCATCTAGGGCACACCTGGCACAGGTTGGCTGTGTCTGTACGTTTACACGTTTTGTTTTTAAGGTTGAATGGATTGTGGGTTTACTCTTGGCTTCCTGAGGTTCTCTGTTTCTCAGACTCATTAATGAGAGAGAACTGTCTCTTCTCTGGGACTGTACATGGTCTATAAACCAGAATTGATTTAATTAACCCACAATGAGTGTTTCCCCCCAGCAGCTGAAAACAATGAAGACAGTCGGTGTTGACAGCTCCGATTTTCTGGAAGGTTATGTCCATTTGCTGATTGAACCTTGTGGTGCTTCCCACTGTTTACAGTGAATGTCGGCCTGTTTTGTCTCCCAACTGGGAGTTGTTCGAATAATAAGTTACCTCTGGAGATCAGCCCTTCTAAACTCAATCGCTACAGAAATATTACAACGTAAATGAAAACTACAGGCTAGGAAGCCTGACATCAGCCTTTGGGAAATTGCTAGAATCTAACATTTAAGGAAATCTTAACAATGCACTTAGAACATCATAGTATGATTAGACAAAATCAACTTGGTTTTACAAAAGGGAAAACCTGTTTGACAAATTTATTAGTGTTTTTTGAGGATGTAACTCGTCAGATGGATAAAGGGGAACCAGTAGATGTAGTATACTTAGATTTCCAAAAAGCATTTGATAAAATGCTATACAATACATTAATATGCAAGTTAAGGGCTCACAGAGTTGGAGGTAATATATTAGCATGCATAGAGGATTGGTTAATGGACTGGAGGCAGAGAGTAGGGATAAATAGGGCATTTTCCAGTTAGTAGGCTGTAACTAATGGAATGCTGCAAGGTTCAGTGCTGGGGCCTCAGCTATTTAAAAATCTATAGATGAAGAGACCAAGGGTAATGTATCTAAGCTTGCTGATGTTACAAAACTAGGCGGGAAGGTAAGCTGTGAGAAGGACACAAAGAGGCTACAAAGAGATATAGATAGGTTCAGGTAGTGGGCAACAAGTTGGCAGATGGAATATAATGTGGGGAAGTGTGAAGTTATTCATTTTGGTTATAAGAATAGAAAATACGAACATACATACAAACAAGGAACAGGAGTAGGCCTTTCAGCCCCTCAAGCCTGCTCCGTCATTTAATAAGATCATGGCTGATCTGATAGTAACCTCAAATCTGCATCCCGCCTACTCCCAATAACCTATCACCCTCTTGCTTACCAAGAATCTATCCACCTCTGCCTTAAAAATATTCAAAGACTCTGCTTCCACCACCTTTTCAGGAAGAGAGTTGCAAAGACTCATGACTCTCAGAGAAAATCTTTTTGCCTCATCTCTGTTTTAAATGGGTGAACACTTATTTTTTAAAAATGACCCCCCCCTAGTTCTAGATTCTCCCACAAGAGGAAACATCCTCTCCACATCCACCCTGTCAAGACTCCTCAGGATCTTATATGTTTCAATCAAGCTGCCTCTAACCCTTCTAAACTCCAGCGGATACAAGCCTAACCTGTCCAACCTTTCCTCATAAGACAACCCATCCATTCCAGATATTAGTCTGGTAAACCTTCTCTGAACTGCTTCCAATGCATTTACATCCTTCCTTAACTAAGGTGACCAGTACTGTACACATTATTCCAAATGTAGTCTCACTAATGCCCTGTATAACTGAAGCATAACCTCCCTACTTTTGTATTCAATTCCCCTCACAATAAATGATAACATTCTATTAGCTTTCCTATTACCTGTTGTACCTGCATACTAACCTTTTGTGATTCATGCACTAGGACATCCAGGTCCCTCTGCACCTCAGAGCTCTGCAATTGCTCACCATTTAGATGATATGCTTCTCTTTTACTCCTCCTGCCAAAATGGACAATTTCACATTTTCCCACATTATACTATACTCCACCTGCCAGATCTTTATCCACTTAACCTATCTATATCTGTTTGTAGCCTCCTTATTTCCACTTCACAACTGACTTTCCTACCTATCTTTGTGTCATCAGCAAATTTGGCAACCATCCCTCCAATCCCTTCATCCAAGTCATTTATATAAATTGTAAACAGCTGAGGTCCCAGCACTGATCCCTGTGGCACACCACTCGTTACATCTTGCCAACCTGAAACAGACCGATTTATGCCTACTCTCTGCTTCCTTTTAGACCGCCAATCCTCTATTCATGTCAACATGTTACCCCCTATTCCATGAGCTTTAATTTTCTGTAATAACCTTTGATGTGGCATTTTATCAAATGCCTTCTGGAAATCTAAGAACAGCACAGCCGCCCTTTATCCACAGCACATGTTACTTCCTCAAATAACTCCAATAAATTGATTAGACACAATTTCCATTTCACAAAACCACGTTGACTCTGCCTAATGACCTTGAGCTTATCCAAGTGCCCTGCTATAACTTCTTTAATAATAGCTTCTAACATTTTCCCTATGACAGATGTTAAGCTAACTGGCCTGTAGTTTCCCGCTTTTTGTCTCCCTTTTTCAATAATGGAGTTACATTTGCTATCTTCCAATCTAATGGGACTTTCCCTGAATCTAGGGAATTTTGGAAAATTAAAACCAATACATCAACCATCTCAGTAGACATTTGTTTTAAGACCTTAGGATGAAGTCCATCAGGACCGGGGCTCCTGTCAGCCCCCAGCCCCAACAAATATTTTTTAAAAGTCATGAAACTTGTATTTTTTGCTTTCATGGGATGTGGTTGTCACCGGAAAGGACAGCATCATCATCACTTGAACTAAGTGGCTTGCTAGGCAATTTCAGAGGGCAGTTAAGGCCACATTAGGCCAGGCCAGATAAGTATGGTAGATATCCTTTCCTAAAGGACATTAGTGAACCATTGATGATTGATACTTGGTCACCACCACTGAGACAAGCTTTATATTCCAAACTTATTAATTGAATTGAAATTCCAACAGCTGCTGTGGGATTTGAACCTATATGCCCAGGGCATTAGTTGAGGCTCTGGGTCACTAGTCTGGTGACATTACCACTGTCTCCCTCCACCTCATAGAGACTTGGGTGTATTCATTAAGGAATGCAGAAAGTTAGAATGCAGGTGCAACAAACAATTGGGAAGGTAAATGGCATGTTGGCCTTTATTGCAAGGGGATTGGGGTATAGGAATGGGGACGTCTTGCTACAATATAAAGGGCTTTGGTGAGACCAAACTTGGCACACTGTGTGCAGTTTTGGTCTCCAGATTTAAGGATGGATATATTTGCATTGGAGGCAGTACAGTGAAGGTTCACTATTATTTGGTCCCTGGGACGGGATGGTTGTCCCAATCAAGGGATATGGGGAGTAGGTGAGAAAGAGGAGTTGAGGCTGATGATCAGCATAATCATACTGAATGGCAGACCAGGCTTGGTGGGCCGTATTATCTATTCATGCTCAATGTTTTGATGTTGATGACAGAAGCGACTGGGGTACTTTGACGATGATGGTGACATATTTGATGATGCTGATAAGAACCTAAGAAATAGGAGCAGGAGTAGGCCAATGGTCTCTCAAGCCTGCTCCATCATTCAATAGGATCATGGCTGATCTTGTGCATCAACTCCACTGTCCTAACCACTCCCCATATCCCTTGATTCTCTGAGAGAGCAAAATTCTGTCTATCCCAGCCTAAATGTATTTATCAATGGAGCATCCACAACCCTCTGGGATAGAGAATTCCAAAGGTTCACAATCCTTTGAATGAAGAAATTCATCCTTATCTCAGTCCTAAATGAATGACCCATTATCCTGAGAGTGTGCCCCCGTGTTCTGGACTCCCCGACCATGGGAAACACCTCTCAGTGTCTACTCTGTCAAACCCTTTCAGAACTTTGGTGATGATGTTGATGTCAGTTTGATAGCGTCAGTTTGTGATTGAGTAATTATGTACCTTTTTGTTAGTAATGTACTTTCCATGAATGAACACTCCTTTGCTATTGCTGCTAAATAATGGAGGCTGTAAAGAAGGATATCTGTTATGGTATCTTATCTTTAAGGATAAGGAATTTGTCCCTGAAGATCTATTGAACGAGGTAGGGCCCAATATAGATTCTATATCAGTTTCTCTGTGAAGAAGTGTATATATTAAATAGAACTTTTCAATCTATGCCTCATCATGCACCTGTTGGGTGGAATCTTTAGCTTTTGCTGGTGGTGATCTCAGAGGCAGGAAAGGCATGTAATTAGATCTTTTTTATTCTTTCACAGGATGTGGGCATCGCTGGCTAGGTCAGCATTTATTGCTCATTATTAGTTGCCCTTGAGAAGGTGGTAGTGAGCTGCCTTCTTGAACCGCTGCAGTCCATGTGATGTAGGTACACCCACAGTGCTGTTAGGAAGGGAGTTCCAGGATTTTGGCCCAGTGACAGTGAAGGAACGGTGATATATTTCCAAGTCAGGAAGGTGAGTGGCTTGGAGGGTCACTTGCAGGTGGTGGTGTTCCCATCTATCTGCTGCCCTTGTCATGGTAAAGTTCATGGCTTTGGAAGGTGCTGTCAAAGGATCCTTGGTGAGTTGCTGCAGTACATCTTGTAGATGGTACACACGCTGCTGCCACAGTGCTTCAGTGGTGGAGGGAGTGAATGTTGGTACTGGATGGGGTGCCAGTCAAGCGGGCTGCTTTGTCCTGGATGGTGTTGAGCTTCTTGAGTGTTGTGGGAGCTGCACTCATCCAGGCAAGTGGGGATTATTCCTTCACACTCCTGACTTGTATCTTGTAGATGGTGGACAGGCTTTGAGGAGTCAGGGGGTGAGTTATCAGCAGATAGATGGGATCACCACTACCTGGAAGTTCCCCTCCAAGCCACTCACCATCCTGACTTGGAAATATATCGCTGTTCCTTCACTGTCGCTGGGTCAAAATCCTGGTACTCCCTCCCTAACAACACTGTGGGTGTACCTACACCACATGGACTGCTGTGGTTCAGGAAGGCAGCTCACCACCACCTTCTCAAGGGCAACTAGGGATGGGCAATAAATGCTGGCCCAGCCAGAAAAGCCCACATCCTGTGAATGAATTTTTAAAAATCACAGTGGTTGTTGATATGCAATTTATTTGCTGAGTTTGAACTGTCTTGTAGGATTTCCTGTATCTTTCAAGCTGTGCTCTGTAGTTGATAAGTATCTCTGTTCTGGAGTTTCTAATTTACCTGTGGTTCTTCTTGTTGGGAGATCTTTTGATTTTGCTTATATTTGTTTTCAGCCTCCAGGACTGTGACCAAGTTCACTTTCAAAGTCTACCAAGATATTTTCAATTTGAACATTGAGGGTTAAAAATAATACCCATTTTAGTTTCTGTTTTGCACCAACTGAACATCTGCTGCTTTCTGTGGTGTTTCTATTTGTTCTGCTTAAAGGGATCTGAGTCTTGTGTAGAACATTTTAAATAAGATGTTGCGATGGGGGTGTTGCTTTGGTTAAGAATAGCCTGTGAGCCCATTGCTTGTTGCTGACATGAAGCAGGGGAGTTTAAAAGGGCACTAACTTAATATAAAAAAATAGTTTGGAAAGTTTATTCCACATTAAGTTAGAAAATTACACACTCCAATCGCAAACAAGAATTTTAAACTTAAACAAGCAACATTACACAGGCATGAGGGGAGAGCTGGCTGAGGTTGATTGGGTAAATAGACTAAAAGATACAGCGGTAAATGAACATTAAAAACATTGGGGAAACTTTTAAAGAAACAATTCAAAATGTTCAACAAGAATATATTCCATTGAAAAACGAAAATTCAGCAAGAAAGATCCATCCATAGCTTATTCAAGAGGTTAAGGATATGATAGTTTAAAAGAAGGGGATTATAATGTGGCAAAGAATAGTGACAAGCCTGAGGATTGGGGGTGTTTTAGAAACCAGCAAAGGACCAGCAAAAAGTTGATAAAAAGTGGAAGAATAGAATATGAGAGTAAACCAGCCAGGAATATAAAAACAGGTTGTAAGGGCTTTTACAGATATAAAAAGGAAGAGAGTAACTAAAGTAAATGTTAATCTCTTAGAAGCAGAGACAGGAGATATTATCATGAGGAATGGGGAAATGGCAATGACATTGAACAAATATTTTGTGTCTGTCTTCACAGTAGAAAACACAAGTTTCATTCCAGAAGTAGACAGTAACCTAGGGGCTAATAAGAGTGAGGTAATTAAGGTAGTTAATATCAACAAATAAACTGTATTGGTGAAACTCAAGGGGCTAAAATCCCACAACCCTCAGAACCCTAGGGTTCCAAAACGAATAGCTGCAGAGGTAGTGGATGTGCTGGCTATTAATTTCCAAAATTACTTAGGTTCTGGAACAGTCCCAGCAGTTTGGAAGTTAGCAAATGGAACACCGCTTTTCAAGAAAGGAGGGAGAGAGAAAACTGGGAACCACAGGCCAGTTAGCCTGACATCAGTCATTAGGAAAGTGCTGGAATTTATTATTAAGGAAATCTTAATAATGCATTTAGAAAAACGTAGTATAATTAGAACACATCAACATGGTTTTATGAAAGAGAAATCCTGTTTGAAAAATTTATTAGAGTTTTTTGAGGATGTAACTAATAGGGTTTAGAAAGGGGGAGCAGTAGATGTGGTATATTGCTGAAAATGAAGATACATTGTTGAAGTTTTTCATCTTGCACTCAACAGGATAAATGCAAGAATGCTAAATTTAAAATTATCACAACAATTTATAGTACAGGAGAAAAGATGTTGATTGGTTGGCAAGTGGACTCTGATTGGCTGAGGCATTGCCATGGAGAAAGCAATGGGGAACTATAGGTTTCCCACACCCCCAGGTAATTGAAAAAAGTTGCAAGACTTGAACATATTTATTTTGTTTGCAGAGAACGTGTCCCTGATTATAAATGTATGTTGCTTCTAGCAAGCATAAATGAGCCACATTATGAGCTTGACTGATTATCTTAAATTGGTTGTCAGTGTAGCTATTAGCACACTCAGGATTGTTCAACAAGTGCTGCCCAATCACAGAATCACATCTAACAGTAAACATTAAAAATAATTCTGCCTATGACACAACTGTGAAACTTTGTGTATGAATTTCAGTGCCAGTTCAATGCCGGGTACTTAGGCCATATGTCTCAGTGGCTCACTGATCGAATCAAATAGCTGATCAAATTATTCCCAATCAGCAGAGTAAGACCATACTCAACGATCTGCACTTGCAAAACCCAAAACAAAATATCTACTGTTCGAAGTAGCAGCTAGACCAGTCTGAGTACCCAATCAGTTCAACTGATTGTGACTCAAGCACTTAACAGATCATCTTTCTTGTAAATTTCATCAAAACTCTAATAAAAGTTCCAAACCTTCATCACTATCCAACTAATGGGCATTATGCTCACAAAATACGTTACTTCTGATTTTATTTCTGGTAGAAAGTGACAACACCAAAGCGATACCCTGTTTTGTCTTTGGTAGGATGTAATCAGTGTCCACATATCCACTTCATTCTTCCACTGGTCAGACTCTGAGAACAATGGAGAGTAATCATACCCCAACAATTCACACTTGTGTTCTATCACTTTCCACGATGGCTAGGATTATAGTGTTTTTGCCTGATTTCTTTTCACAGCTTTCAACCTTCACCTTTAGGAAACCATCCTCTGCAACAATGTTCTAATCCAGAAAGCCGGTGGTGAAGGATAGAACAGGAACCAACCTGTACACAATTTTATATTTATTTACAGAGTTATACGTTACAAGCACATACCGCCTAATCCCAACAACCACAGGTTAGTCTTGTCTATTTATAGTGAATCAATCGAATCCCCAGTCAATGCACACCACCCGCACATGATTAAGCACAATTAATATATACAATTAACAGGGAAGGTATGTACCTCTCCACATGAACAAATCGAAATTAGGAAGGAAAGTTGAATCTAGGCATTTGTGTAGACATCGATTTCAGAATGGTATTTGTAGAATTCTAGAAGCAATTCCTTCACTTGACCTCAACTGGTGTACTGCAAGGAAAGTTGTTATATGATGTTCAAGATCAGTCTTGCATAATTACAATTAAGCTGAGATATTTAGGATGAATATTCAAATGTTCTTAAACCTTGGGCTATGTTACCCAGTACCAGATTTTTGTAATCATTAATAAAACATTTTTTCGGTTTGTAATTAATTGGGCAACATGATTAACTAATTCCCCCACTATGCATCGAGATTAATACAAATCTCTAATGCAATAACAATTTCTATTTGTGCAGCATGTTTAATACAGTGAAGATGTCAAGGAGGTTCTCGGAGAAATGGATGCCAAGCAGTGGTAGGATTAGAAGGTGTGACTGAAACATTAAGAATATAGATTCAAGAACCCTTTTGAGACCAGGGCCACAGCTTGGCAGGCGGACGCACACACGGTCAGCGGGTCAGGGAGTGGGCGGGAAAGGGACCGCTGACCGCGATCGGCCCCCAACCACGAGTTCACACCGGCTGGCCAATTAACGGGCAGCCAGCGTGAAATGCGCGCTGAAAAGCTCAGCGCTGCCGGGGGTGGGGGTGCGGGAGGAGGGCGGGCGATGATGTTTCCGCGGACACGGGCGAGAGAGCTCCCTGAAGGCAGAGAGCGGCCTCCTGAAGCTGCAGAAAAACCGGGAAATAAAAAAATGTCCAAGCATCACAATCAGGCACCTGAACATGTGGTTGATAAAAATGCTGTCCATAGATTTTTATTTTTATTTTATTTCATAACGGAAACCTCTTCCCACCCTTGGATGAGGTTTGATGAAAAATGCAAAGGCCGCCCGGCCGATTCACCCGTCCGCCGACCGTAAGGTTGGACAGGCCACGGAAAGTCGGAGACAATTGCACTGTTACTGGGCTTAATTGTCCTCTTAATTATTGGCGGGCGCGCTTTCAACTTTTGCGTGCACCCGCCCAGTGAAATATCGCGTGAACGCGGGATGATGGTGGGATGCTTGCCCGACATCTTCTCACGCGATTTTTACGCTCAATCAGGTAGGGCATGCGCCCCGTCCGCAGGACTCAAAATCCTGCCCCAGAGAAAGAGGTAGCGAAGGGGAAAGGTTTAGTGAGGGGATCCTGGAGGTAAGGTGGAGATGACTAAATACTGTGCGACTGACTGAGCAAGGAACGATGGGAAACCAGAGTTGGGTTGCCAGAGGGTGAGAGGCGGTTGCAGAGATCGGGCTGGGAGAAGCCTTCAAGGGAAGTGTAAATGAGGACAGGGGCTGTTTAGAGTGTTAGGAAACAGAGAATCAACATAAATGGTGCATGGGGGATGGGATTTAGTGCGGGAAGGATGTCGATAGCAGAATTTTGAATGGTTGGCTTTGTGACAGGTGTGTCAAGCGAGGAGACATTGGGAAAATATCATTCTCTGAAATGGCATCTAGGTCATCCACTGAAGCGCTGGAAGTAAAAATGTGTCCTTTTGTTACTGTGTTTTACTGTTACTGAATATTACCTCGCATGAAAATAAACAAAAGACCTCTGCCCATTGATCTGATGTTGATGTGTTTGTAGTTTTGGAAGAAGACAGGAGAACACATTGATGGTAAAAGGTATCACAATGGTAGGGTAATTGTTAGTTCTGAAATGCCACCTCAGATACAGCTGGCATCATGGTACAGGCTTTACCCAGGAACAGGAGTATGTCATTGAGGGCCTCTTCTAGCCTTCTGCGTATTTGATTTATCAGAGACTCAATCTGCTGAAAACGCAAGGGTGAAAGTGTTGGAGAAAGCCTAACGATGATGTGTAATGTAAGAACCCATGTTACACAGCAACCAGGAAGACTGGGAGGTTTCAGCTCATGTGGAGAGGTGGGGAAATCGATCATGGTTGTTGTAGGTTTCATTATCCTGGCTGCATGTGTAAATCCAGGCGAGGTATTCACAAATACGAATTGTGAGGTGCAAGTGGCAGAAAGAAAATAACCTCAGGGCAGAAATCCTCAATCCCGGCTGCACCTGGATTATCGGATTATCTGGGCGCATTGATTAGAGGGTGAAGAATCAGGCATTTGCTGTTCTCCACCTGATTTTCCTCATGTGCTGCCCCCAAGAAATTCATACACCCAGTTCCAGAAACACTTGTATATTATACATATCAATACAATATATAGATATTGTCAGGGAAGAATTTACAGGGGTTTGGGGAGAGAGCAGTGGTGTGGGACCTGTTGAGCCAGGTTCTCGTATCCCGAAGAAGTCAGCAATGGGCAGGAATCAGCAACATTGAGGCAGCGGAGACTTACATTTGAAATTTCCCCTCAAAAAGAGCCTCACACAAACTTGTGCCAGGCATGAAGAGACATCGGGTCATGACACCAGACGCAAGTCCTGCAACATCAGGGTCACCACTGACAGGCCCAGGGGAAATTTGTATTTAATGTCCCAAAGTATTTTCATCAAGTCAGGTGGGTTTTGGAATCCTTTGGGAAATGCACCAGGTAAGCGAGTTGGGGAACCTTTGGGGAAGACTGCTGAGGCATCGAGAACATTCTGACTGTTAAGTGTGACAATGTCAAAAATGATTATTAGATTCTTATATGTCCTGAGTGCAGTGCTTGATCATAGGGCTTTGCCCTGACATAGTAAGTTGATCATTACATTACCCAGTATTGTATAAATTTTGAGATGCACTGGTGTACTTTTCCCATTGGAAAACATGCTATTTTGCATTCAAAACTATGACAGACGGTGCTTGTGAACACTCCTGTCATGAACTGAATAGTGATTTAACTGTTCAGAATAGTTTAACTTGAAAAAAAACTGGGCCTGCTGTTTTCACTTAGGGAAAAATTTTCCCCCTGTCGGCGTCCCCGATTGGGGGTGCGCCACCATTTTAAGTGGACGTGCCAATTAAGGCCCGCCCAGTGTGACGTCCACCAGGAAGTGCTATGCGCTCCCTGTACAGGCGGGGAGGAGGGGTTCCCTCAGCCGGGAGTGCACTCTTTCGCACATACGCGAAGATCTCCCTGAGGCTAAGTGCTGCCTCAGGGAGATTGGTTTGGACTTCAAATTTTTAATAAAAACCATCCTAACATTTCCCTTCTGAGTCCCCTCATGTGACAATGTCACGTGAATTGGGACATGACCCATAACTTCTATTAAAACTCAATGTGCAGGTTTTAAATCACTCATGAAACCTCATCCCGCCCGTGGATGAGGATTCATTCTTTTTCCAATGCCTGCCAGGGCTCCCGGCTTGCCCACCAACCTTAAGGTTGGATGGACAGGTCCACTAATTATCTAAATTGTTTTTTTAATGGCCTCAATAGGCCGTGGACAGGTCGGTGGGCACACAGCTGACCCGGCTGTGCCCCCACCAACCTGAAAATGGAAATGACGCAGGATGACGTCGGGAGTTCCACCCGACATGATCTCACATTATTTTACATGTCGGCGAGTGGGCCCTGCCTCCACTCGCTGACCAGAAGATCCTACCCTTAGAGAAACAAAAAACCCCTGCTTCACTCGGTTGATTGACAGATCATTTGCTTTTAAAGAGAGAAAAGAAATCTGGTCTTTCAAGCTTAAGCTGATCCATGTCTGGAGTTGTAACAGTTCGTTTTGACAGCTGAGCCCATTATGAATGCTTGGTTGAGTTTCAAGTGCTGCTGAAGAACTTAGCTCAGCAGATGGTTATTTAGATAATTGTTCAGAGGGCTGAGACCATGGATTGACAGTTTTAAGAGGTTATAATAGTATTATCTGTCTTTGATGTTGTCTCTGAATAGATGTTTCTTTGTTTTCACGAATCCCCTTAAGGTTAAGATTTTTCAATGGGTCTAGAGGGTTTTTTTCTGTGCAGTATGGATGACTGAGCATTTGATTGACAGTTCTATTAAATTGTTAAAAGTTTATTTTTTAAAAGTCAATTTCAAAAGTTTCCAATTGCTATTTTATTGCTCCTCAGGCCTCTACATAGTGGATACTGGTCAGTGAATATTTTGTATCTGTCTTTACTTAGGAAGAAGATTGCAGAGGTCATGGTGAAAGAGGAGGTAGTTCAAACACTTGAAGGGTTTAAAATTGATAAGCAGGAGGTATTGGATAGGCTGCCTGTACTTAAAGTTGATGGGATGCATCCCAGGATACTGAGGGAAGTGAGAGTGGAAATTATACGTTAAGGAAAGGGAGTTCATCTGACTGCTCCATTTCAAAGGTGAATTTGAGCACAAGATGGAGCCCATTAAGACATGTAAGGCAATAATTACAATTGTTTTCCCTTTGTGGTGGTATTCTTGTAAAGTGTCCTGATGAGTGCAAGACGAAAAGCTTTGAGATGTCTCTTTTTTCAGCAATACATATGCAATTCCTAAAATATTAACCAGAGACATCTATTTCTTCACTCATTTTCGTGAAGATTAAGAACATACGAATGGAAGTAGGTCATTTAGCCCCTGAGCCTGTTCTGATTCTCACGGATATCCTAATCTCTCCAGGTGTTGCCTGGGTATTTAATGTTTGAGTTTCTTTGTAACAGGTTATAGCTTTCAGAGTCTAAATAAGTGCTTCTGGAATGTGTCCAATGAAGAAATTATCCATCTGCCATTTCCTGATCTCAAATGATATTTTACATCCATCTTTAAGATTCATACTTTACAGAATCACAGAATTGTTACAGCACAGAAAGAGGCCATTCAGCCCATCGTGCCTATGTCGACTCTTTAAAGGCACAATTTACCCAGTGCCACTCCCTGCCTACTCCCTGTAGCCCTTCATATTTTGCATGAAGCTGAACGAATGGAGCTCTTTTCAATGTCCCTCATTCTCTTAAAAACAAAAAACTACTGCGGATGCTGGAAATCCAAAACAAAAACAGAATTACCTGGAAAAACTCAGCGGGTCTGGCAGCATCGGCGGAGAAGAAAAGAGTTGACGTTTCGAGTCCTCATGACCCTTCAGCAGGACTGAGTAAAATTAGGAGAGGGGTGAAATATAAGCTGGTTTAAGGTGGGGGGGGCAGGGGGGAGAGAGAAGTTGTGAGGGGGGGTGGTTGTAGGGACAAGCAAGCAGTGATAGGAGCAGATAATCAAAAGATATCACAGATAAAGGAACAAAGAGGTGTTGAAGGTGGTGATATTATCTAAGAGAATGTGCTAATTAAGAATGGATGGCAGGACACTCAAGGTACAGCTCTAGTGTGGGTGGGGTGGAAAGACTGACAGGGCATTAAAGGTATAGATTTAAAAATAATGGAAATAGGTGGTAACAGAAAAACCTATATAAATTATTGGAAAAAACAAAAGGGAGGGGGAAGAAACGGAAAGGGGGTGGGGATGGAGGAGGGAGTACAAGATCTAACGTTGTTGAATTCAATATTCAGTCCGGAAGGCTGTAAAGTGCCTAGTCGGCTCAATGAAAAGATCAAGAGAAGGTAAGAATCCAGAGGGAGGGGTCCAGGTGGAGGGAGAATATTGGAGGTGGGTAAAAGGATCCGTTGAACGGGGAGAGGACTCCTGCCCAAAGAAGTGAGCACGGAGACGAAGACGGCGGAAGAAGAGTTCAGCATCGTGCCAAGCCCGAAATTCATTGAAATGAGGGCATAAGGGTATGAAACTAAGTCCTTTGCTGAGCACTGAACGTTCAGCATCGGAGAGGGGAAGGTCAGGGGGTATTGTGAATACACGGCCGGGGCTGGGATTGGAAGATGGGATGGGGACGGAGGGACAGGCAGGGGTGGAGGGTCCCAGATGGTTGTTGGTGTCGATGAGTTGTTGGAGCTTGCGTTCCTTAGCACTTGAGAGAAAGAGAAAAAGTTTCTTGTTGAGGCGTCGGATGAGACGAAGAATAAAATGAAACTGGGGGCACGCGCAGCTTTGAAAAAGGGTGCGGCGGTGCTGCTGGAGGGAGAGGTCGAGTGTGTTCATATGGCGGCGCATGGCACTGAGTGTGGATCTCAGAATGCGATGGGAACAGCAGGTCCGAGAAACGTTTTATGTCCCGGAGATACCTATAATCCTGGGTGGGTTCGAAACATGAGAGATGGAATTTCAGTTGAAATCCACATGGGGTAAGTCGGAGATGGAGACAGTCACTGAGAAAGGAAATATGGCTGTGAAAGCGGGTTTTAGTAAACACCTTGTCAAACACCAGGAGAGAAATGGAAAGCAATGAAGGTGAACAAGGCAGAAGAGAGATACGAAATATTTCACCCCTCTCCTAACTTTACTCAGTTCTGTTGAAGGGTCATGAGGACTTGAAACTTCAACTCTTTTCTTCTCCGCCGATGCTGCCAGACCTGCTGAGTTTTTCCAGGTAATTCTGTTTTTGTCCCTCATTCTCTTGTTCCCTTAGTCCCTCTAATGCTCAATTCCGTTATTCTCAACTCTCTTTACCATGAGCGATTTGGACTTTGGAATCAAAAACACAGATTCTAAACTTGTGGATAACACCAAACTGGGGGAGGGGGATGGTCAATACTGAGGAGGACTGCAAAAAATTACAGGAGGACATTAATAAACTTACAGAATGAGCAAATAAATGGCAAATAAAGTTGAATTACAGATAAATGTGAGATAATACATTTTGGTAGGAAGAATAGGGGAGTTACTTATTACTCAGGATGTGCAAGTCTAGGTGGGGTAGAGGAACAAAGGGATCTCAGAGTACAAATACACCAATAAAAGTTGTACCACAGGTTAGCAAGGTCATATAAGAAGCAAACCAATCACTAGGCTTTATTTCTGGAGGGATAGTATTGAAAAATAGGAATGTTATGCCACACCTGTATCCAGCCTTGGTTAGACCACACTTAGAGTACTACTTGCAGCTCTGGTCACCATATTATAAAAAGGCTATAGAGGCACTGGAGAGGATGCAGAGAAGATTTTCAAGAATGATACCAAAAATATGTGGGTATACATATCAGGAAAGAATTGATAGGCTGAGTCTCTATTCTCTTGAAAAAAGGCTGAAGTCTTTAAAATTATGATAGGCTTTGATAGAGTGGATATATAGGACCAGATTTTTTCCCATGATGGAGAGGATCTTTCTAATGGCAATAATGCTGTAAATGACCAAATATTGTAAATCTCATCCCTAAACACGTCAATTCCCATTTCCTTGAGGGCAGGATTGGGAATAGGGGTGCAGTGTATGGAGGCAGCTGCCTCCACTGAAGTGGGACTTGGTAGCCCAGGAGTGTGAAATCCAAAGTGTGCAGATTAGATCAGGTAAGAGCAGGTCTGAACTTTGCAGATTCGTTTGAATAGTCAAGATACCCCTTTGGAGAGGTAAGGTACCACTTTGGATATGGTCCAGGATCACCTTTAGGGAAGGTCAGGTCCTCTTTGGTGGAGGGCAGGTGCCCTTTGGGGCAGATCAGTTGCCCTTTGGAATTGTTAAAATTAGGCATAAATGTGCGTAAAAAGTCCATAAACTTATTACTATCAAACTCATTGGAACTGTCAACAGACACGTCAAAATCAATTGTCAAAACTGTCAGAAGCAGCTGTCAAAGAGACCTGTCAAGCCATTTAAAAGTCCATCCCATTAAATCTTTGAAAAAAATGTTGGAGTGTTAAAAAAATGATTGCTTGCTATTTCACTCTGTCTGTTGATATAAGACTGAGGGTTCCCAATGCTGGACTAGAACAGCATGACTGATTTCACAACCTTCCATTATCACAGTAGGGTACCTGCTATTTCACATTTTGATTGACAGCCACAAATAGTTTTAGATCCTTTGATGTGGGACGACGAATACCAATGTTTGTTGTAATAAGGGATTGTGCAATTGAATGAAATGCTTTTGTTATAAAGCTTTATTTAGTTGAAGGAATGTAAATATGGTGTAAATGTACTGTGGCTACAAGAGCAGGTCAGAAGCTGGGAATCCTGCAGACTCCCAGAAGCCTGTCCACCATCTACGAGGCAGAAGTCAGGAGTGTGATGGAATACTCCCTGGATGAATGCAGCTCCCAGAACACTCAAGACGTTCGACACCATCCAGGACACAGCAGTCTGCTTGATTGGCATACCATCCACCATCTTCAACATTCACTCCCTCCACCACCGATGCACAGTAGCAGCAGTGTGTGTACCATCTACAAGATGCACTGCAGAAACTCACCAAGGCTCTTTAGACAGCACCTTCCAAACCCACGACCTCCACCACCTAGAAGTACAAGGGCATTAATTACATTACATCACATCCACAACACAGAAATCGGCCGTTCAGCCTGACTGGTCTAACCCGGTGTGTATACTCCATGCAAATCCCTTTCAATGTGAATGAACTCTTCAAACCCTGGCCCCTATCCCTTCTTTTCCTTCTCCTTCCTGGCTGCATCAAGCTTTCTGTTAAATACGTCAATGCTCTCTGCTTCCACATGGACTGCAGCGGTTCAAGAAGGCAGCTCACCAGCACCTTCTCAAGGGCAATTAGGGATGGGCAATAAATGCTGGCATAGCCAGCGATGCCCATACCTGTGAAATAATAAAAAAAAACTTATTTTGTCTCATCTCTCATGGGTCCTGAGGCCTGCCCATGGTGGATACTGGGTGAGTTGGCATGGTAGCTGTAAGGGCAAAGGATGGTGTTGGTTGGCACTAAGTTGGCATAGGTGTTACAAAGTGCCATCGGATGGTTGGAAGGGCACAGGTTGGCATAGAGGCTATAAAGGCCATGTGGGGTGGGTGGAGGCATGAGGTGGCATATGTCGTCATGCTTGGGGCATGGGGACTGTGGGGGGGCGGTGATGGTGGAGGAATGTTTCACGTTTTACTGTTTTTAAAAACATTTTGGACACAGTGCCAGAGCCCTGAGGTAAAGCCTCTGCCCAGCCAGACTCCGCACCTGGCAGTCTCCTCGCTGTAGTGGTGAATTTCCTAACCCTTTCTGAAGTGGCTGAATTCTTCACTCGTGAACTAAAGGCCATTGTCACTCATCACAATGTCTGGAATGCAATAGCAATCGAAGCGTACTTTCAGTCTTTCTACAATCTGATCAGTAATCGTTGAAGTCAGCAGGTCTAACTCCCAGTGGTCAGAGTAGGAGTCTACGGTGATAAGATAATCACTTGCTGCTAGAGTGAAGAGGTCTACCTCCAGCTTCATCCATGGCCTATCTGGGATGTCACACATCATCAGTGGCTCTCGAACTCGTTTAGCTTGGTACTTGATACAAGCACCACACTGGCTGATGTGGCCTTTGATCTCATTGCTCATGTTGGGTCAGTAGAGCACTTCTCAGGTGCAACTCAATTCCTTGCATGGATGGTTTCAGCTTCTCTCCTCTCATCTCCTTGGGGATAATGAGTCTATTTCATACGAACAAATGGACAGGGAGCAGAAGTAGGCCATTTGGCCCATCAAGGCTGCTCCGCCATTTAACAAGGTCATGGTTGATCTGATAGCAACCTTAAATCTACATCCCATCTACCGCCGATAGCATATCACCCCCTCGCTTACCAAGAATCAAACCACCTCTGCCTTAGAAATATTCAATCGCTCTGCTTTCACCGCCTTTTCAGGAAGAGAGCTCGAAAGACTCACGACTTCTGAGAGAAAGAATCTTGCCACATTATATTCCATTTTCCAGATCCCTGCCCACTCACTGGTCCTATAGCCTCCTTATGTCCCCTTCACAACTTACTTTCCTACCTATCTTTGTCTCATCTGCAAATTTAGCAACCATCCCATCCATCCCTTCATCCAACTCATTTATATAAATTGTAAATGGTTGAGGTCCCAGCACTGATCCCTGTGGCACACCACTCGTTACATCTTGCCAATCTAAAAAAGACCCATTTACGCCTACTCTCTGCTTCCTGTTAGCCAGCCAAACTTCCATCCACACCAATATGTTACCCCTTATACCACGAGCTTTTATTTTCCTCAATAACCTTTGATGTGGCACTTTGTTAAATGCCTTCTGGAAATCTAAGTACAGCACATCCACTGATTCCTCTTTATCCACAGCATATGTTACTTCCTCAAACAACTCCAATAAAGTTGTTAACATGATTTCCCTTTCACAAAACCATGTTGACTCTGCCTGATGACCTTCAACTTATCCAAGTGTCCTGTTATAACTTCTTTAATAATAGCGTCTAACATATTCCCTATGATATATGTTAAGCTAACTGGCCTGTAGTTTCCTGCTTTCTGTCTCCTTCCCTTTGCGAGTAACGGAGTTACATTTGCTATCTTCCAACCTAATGGGACCTTCCCGAATCTAGGGAGTTTCAAAAAATTAAAACCAATGCATCAATTATCTCATTAGCCAATTCTTTTAAGATCCTAGGATGAAGTCCATTAATCACTTGTCAGCCCGCAGCTCCGATAATTTACTCAGTACCACTTCTCTGGTGGTTGTATTTTTCCTGAGTTCCTCCCTCCCTTCCATTTCCTGATGTATAGCTGCTTCTGAGATGTTACTCATATCGTCTATACTAAAGACTGATGCAAAATACCTGTTCAATTCATCTGCCACTTCCTTGTTTTCCATTATCAATTCTCCAGACTCATTTTCTATAGGACCAACGCTCACTTTGTTAACTTGTTCCTTACTATTTGTTTTTACATTTCTGCCTAGCTTTCTCTCAGACTCTAATTTTTCCCTCCTTATTAATCTTTTAGTCATCCTTTGCTGTTCCTTATATTCTGTTCAATCTTCTGACCTTCCACCTGTCTTTGCATAATTACATACATTTTCTTTAAGTTTGGTAGTATCTTTAAACTTTCTAGTTAACCATGGATGGTGTGTCCGTCCCTTGGACTTTTTCTTTGTATAAGATGCCATCTTGGACTGTCAATTCATCTCGGTACGCCCAATATGGTCTTGTGACCATAGGTACATCCTTAATGCTCTCAAGCCATCCTTTCATCACTACTTCTTGCAGCACTTGGAGAGCTGCAGCCTGTTGGGTAGTTTGTTTGCTTTGAGTAAGGTGCTTATCTGTCAGATCCCGCAGGGGGACCAGCAGCCATTGAAATTTCCATTCACATCAGTGGGACCAGAAGATCCTGCTGATGTGGGGGGCTTGAAACTTCCAGCCAAAGCCTGCTGGGTTGATGACTTCTAGAGCATGTTGAACTGCTGCCTCACTTTGAAACTGGAAGATTTCACATTCTGTTTCAGCATCCTCAACATTCTTCATAGGGAGTGCCGCTCTTGACAGCATGTCAGTGATCTATATCTGTTTCCCTTGCTTGTATATCACGTCCGGATGATATCTGTAAACAAAGTAGCATTCGTTGTAGATGCTTTAGACCAGATAGTAGTAGTTTGAGGAAAATGTTTTGAAGTAGCTTGTGGTCAGACGCCACTGTCACCTTGTCTCTCCCAAGCAGATATTGATGAAAATGTTCACAAGCGAAAACACCAACCAGGCACTCTTTCTCAATCTGAGTGTAGTGTCTTTCAGTTTGCGTTAACGTCCTGGATACAAACGTGACTGGTTGCCCTTGCTGCATTAGGATTGCTCCAAGACCTGTCTCGCTGGCTTCATCATTGATGTCATAGCACTAGTTGTTTGATTTTAGTCAATGCTGTTTCTTGTTCTGCACCCCAATATCACAGCACCCCCTCGGCAGTGAGCTGGCTAATGGTTCACACTCCGACGACAAATTAGGCAAATGCTTTGCTAAATAATTCATGAATGTAACAAACTGTTGCACAGCTTTCACATCTGTTGGTTGCTGCATCACTGCTATAGCTCTCACCTTGTCATGATCTGGGCGAAAACCTTTTGTTGTCAGTACATGAGCTATGTACTTGACTTCAGGCATCTTCAGCTGCAATTTATTCCTGTTCAGCTTCAGGTTCATCTGGCGAGCTCTCTCCAGCAGCCGTGTTAAATTCTGATCATGGTCAGCAATGGCTTCTTCCATTGTGTCTCCACGTCCATAGACTAGTAGATCATCCACGATCACTTCCACTCCAGGAAGATCACTGACTATCTCATGCTGCCTGTGTTGATATTCTCCTGCAGCTATGGAAATGCCATACAGCATGTGCAACCATTGTATCCCCCAAACAGTGTCCAGAAGGTCATTAGAGAGCTGCTGCTTTCACCCAGCTTCACTTGCCAGTAACCATCCTTTGTACCAAGGGTAGTCAAGATCTTTGCCTTGGCAAGTTATAGCAAAATTCCTTCGATGGTTGGCATGGGGTAGTGAGATCTCTTTAAAGCTTTATCTAGATCCTTTGGGTCAAAACATACTCACAGTTTTCCTGGTTGTTTCTCTGCTCCCACGCGTCTAATCCAGTCACTGCTCCCACGCGTCTAATCCAGTCACTGCTCCCACGCGTCTAATCCAGTCACTGCTCCCACGCGTCTAATCCAGTCACTGCTCCCACGCGTCTAATCCAGTCACTGCTCCCACGCGGCTAATCCAGTCACTGCTCCCACGCGTCTAATCCAGTCACTGCTCCCACGCGGCTAATCCAGTCACTGCTCCCACGCGGCTAATCCAGTCACTGCTCCCACGCGTCTAATCCAGTCACTGCTCCCACGCGTCTAATCCAGTCACTGCTCCCATGCTGCTAATCCAGCCTGTAGGAGTTGTCACTTCCTCGATTACTCCCTCCTTTTCCGGCTCTTCTATCTTGTTTTTCACGCTGGACTTGAGGGCAGCTGGAACTCTTTGCGGCCGATGCTGAATTGGTCTTACACTCTCATCTACTTCGAGGTGATATTCTCCAGGAAGACACCCAAACCCTGTAAACACATCTTTGTACTCCTCTTGGATCTGTTCCACAGTCAATGGTTTCGTGTGCTGTGACACGTAGTAAATCTCTGTTGGCACGCTCAGGATTACCAGTCCAAGCTTTAGCCTTGCTCCGGCTGAGATGAGTGACTTTTGCATTCGGTCTATGATCTGGAACTCTGGATCTTCATTCTTGCCATTGCATTGGGTTCTCAGATTAATTTGTCCTCTTGGTATGAGCATCATGCAATCATATACCCTCAACCTTACTCTCAAGGGCTTTATTTTTGGATTACCATGTTGCGCCATTTCATGCAGGTCTGTGAAGGTCATGACCTTGCATAACGCACCAGTGTCTATCTGACACTTCTCGTTCACTTCATGCTTTCCTTCTGCGGCCATCATTGTAATAGTCACAAACCATTTATCACCTGTAGACCTATAGATGGAGTCAGCCTGTTGTATGGTGAATAGTGATTCGTCAAACTCTGCAGCTGATATATCTCCAGTGACCATCAGTATAGGCTTGTTTAGCTTCTTTCTATCCACACACTTGTGTGCAAAATGATTCAGTGTCTTACAGATAGAACACTGCTTTCCCCACGTTGGACAAGCCTTCTTTTCCTTTGTGTGATGTCCTCTGGAGTATTTGCATCCTGCCCTTTGTCTGTGATCATTCTGCTCTTTTGCCCTGGAATGTCTATCAGCATAATGCAGCTCCTGGTCTGTGCTGCCAGACATATGCTCTAGCTGACTTTTTACAACCTCTGCACATGTCTATCGCTTTCTCGAGAGTAAGTTTCTCCTCTCTCAGTAGACTTGCTCTCACTGCAGGATCCATTATGCCTAAGACAATTCTATCTTTAATGAGATCATGAGATCATCTTTTAGTTGCCTGGATTCACAGGATTCTATGAGCTGTGTTACTGCAATCACATACTGATCGATAGACTCTTTTTCACCTTGAACCCTAATATTGAACACATACCGTTCATAAGTTAGATTCACTTGGGGTTCAACTTTGAGGCTTTCATGATTGCTCCAGTCTGTTTATTTCTGCGTTTCAGAGAGACTTAGGGTAGAATACAATTTGTAGCAATCTCTCCCCAACAGTGTTTAAAGTGTTACTACACATTTTGGCTCTGGCTTGTTATTAAATCTGTTGAAACCTTGTAGTTTTGCCATTGAAAGTGGAAAAACTGCCAGCTCTGCCATATATCACCTTTCATTTTGACAGGAGCTAGGAGAGGAAAATTAACAGCTATTTTGACTCTTTGTTTGCTTTCCTTTTCAATGGCTTTTTAAACAACTTTCTGCCGCTCTGAACATTTCTGTTCCTCTCCAGTTCTTCAAAATTCAATCATAGCTCCACTTCTGACACCATGTCAAGAATTTAAAAAGTACAGTGCTTCTAGTACAATGTGTTTGTTAAAACTGAATGTAACATGGCTGCCCCCAGCCTGTGCCTCATGGCAGAGGTCACATGACTATGGCAAGCCAGTTAGGACCTTTAGTACTTGATTGCACTTCAATCCCAAACAACTGGGACATTATCAGCCCTGAAATCAAAGCCAGTTCCAGACACTGTAAACATCCCTTTTGAAATCCTTGTGGAGAAAGAAGGTCACATGTCTTGAGTGACCATTCTGAGATCTCTATATCCCTTTGAGAACTGAGAAATCCTCAGACTGGTGTTTTTTACACCAACTGAAAAGGACTCCAGCAGTCTGGCTTAGCAAGCAGCTGGCTACCATCTCTCAACTCCACGAAGCCCGCTTGATTTTAAAAGCTTCTAATCAACACCTGCCGGGTGGTCCAAGCACAGGAAGCCCATCGTGCTGCAGAATCATTTGTTTTAAGGATTTTCATGTTGTCCCCTCCAACCAGAAACTCATCAGGACTGAACTCTGCCACAGTCACACCCGCTGGTCATTGACTTCTCAGACTCTGGAAATCACATGACCTAATATTCATTTCTGTGGTTCTTGTATTATTACTATTCATAGTTGTAAAACTCTTTTTTCTATTCCCCCTTACTGTGTGTGTGTTTGTGTGTGTGTGTGTGTGTGTGTTTGTGTGTGTGCATGTTTGTGTGTGTGCGTGTTTGTGTGTGTGCGTGTTTGTGTGTGTGCGTGTTTGTGTGTGTGTGTGTTTGTGTGTGTGTGTGTTTGTGTGTGTGCGTGTTTGTGTGTGTGTGCGTGTTTGTGTGTGTGCGTGTTTGTTAGTGTTTGTGTGTGTGTGCGCGTGTTTGTGTGTGTGCGTGTTTGTGTGTGTGTGCGTGTGCGTGTTTGTGTGTATGTATGTGTGTGTGCGTGTTTGTGTGTGTGCGTGTTTGTGTGTGTGTGCGTGTGCGTGTTTGTGTGTATGTATGTGTGTGTGTGCATGTTTGTGTTTGTGTGTGTGTGTGTGTGTGTTTGTGTGTGTGCGTGTTTGTGTGTGTGCGTGTTTGTGTGTGTATGTATGTGTGTGTGTGCGTGTTTGTGTGTGTGCGTGTTTGTGTGTGTGTGTGTGTGCGTGTTTGTGTGTGTGTGTGTTTGTGTGTGTGCGTGTTTGTGTGTGTGTGCATGTTTGTGTGTGTGTGCGTGTTTGTGTGTGTGTGTGTTTGTGCTTGTGTGTGTGTGCGCGTGTTTGTGTGTGTGTGCGTGTTTGTGTGTGTGTGCATGTGTGTGTGCGTGTTTGTGTGTGCGTGTTTGTGTATGTATGTGTGTGTGCGTTTGTGTGTGTGCGTGTTTGTGTGTGTGTGCGTGTGCGTGTTTGTGTGTGTGTATGTATGTGTGTGTGCGTGTTTGTGTGTGCGTGTTTGTGTGTGTACGTGTGCGTGTTTGTGTGTGTGCGTGTTTGTGTGTATGTATGTGTGTGTGCGTGTTTGTGTGCGTGTTTGTGTGTGTGTGTGTGTGTGTGTTTGTGTGTGTGTGTGTGTTTGTGTGTTTGTGTGTGTGTGCGTGTGTGTGTGTGTCTTTGTGTGTGTGTGTGTCTTTGTGTGTGTGCGTGTTTGTGTGTGTGCGTGTTTGTGTGTGTGTGTTTGTGTGTGTTTGTGTTTGTGTGTGTGTATGTTTGTGTTTGTGTGTGTGTGCGTGTTTGTGTGTGTGCATGTGTGTGTGTGTGCATGTGTGTGTGTTTGTGTGTGTGTGTGTGCGCGTGTTTGTGTGTGTGTGCGTGTTTGTATGTGTGTGTGTGCGTGTGTGTGTGTTTGTGTGTGCGTGCGTGTGTGTTTGTGTGTGTTTGTGTGTATGTATGTGTGTGTGCGTGTTTGTGTCTGTGCGTGTTTGTGTGTGTGTGCGTGTGTGTGTGTGTGTGTGTTTGTGTGTGTGTGTGTGTGTGTGCGTGTTTGTGTGTGTGTGTGTGTGTTTGTGTGTGTGTGTGTGTGTGCGTGTTTGTGTGTGTGTGTTTGTGTGTGTGTGTGTGCGTGTGCGTGTTTGTGTGTGCATGTGTGTGTGTTTGTGTGTGTGTGTGTGTGCGTGTTTGTGTGTGTGTGCGTGTTTGTATGTGTGTGTGTGCGTGTGTGTGTGTTTGTGTGTGCGTGCGTGTGTGTTTGTGTGTGTTTGTGTGTATGTATGTGTGTGTGCGTGTTTGTGTCTGTGCGTGTTTGTGTGTGTGTGCGTGTGTGTGTGTGTGTGTGTGTTTGTGTGTGTGTGTGTGTGTGCGTGTTTGTGTGTGTGTGTGTGTGTTTGTGTGTGTGTGTGTGTGTGCGTGTTTGTGTGTGTGTGTGTTTGTGTGTGTGTGTGTGCGTGTGCGTGTTTGTGTGTGTGTGTGTGTGTGTTTGTGTGTGTGTGTGTGTGTTTGTGTGTGTGTGTGTTTGTGTGTGTGTTTGTGTGTGTGTGTGTGTGTGTGTGTGTGCGTTTGTGTGTGTGTGTGTTTGTGTGTGTGTGTGTGTGTGTGTTTGTGTGTGTGTGTGTGTGTGCGTGTTTGTGTGTGTGTGTGTGTGTTTGTGTGTGTGTGTGTGTGTGCGTGTTTGTGTGTGTGTGTTTGTGTGTGTGTGTGTGCGTGTGCGTGTTTGTGTGTGTGTGTGTGTGTGTTTGTGTGTGTGTGTGTGTGCGTGTTTGTGTGTGTGTTTGTGTGTGTGTGTGTTTGTGTGTGTGTGTGTTTGTGTGTGTGTGTGTGTGCGTTTGTGTGTGTGTGTGTGTGTTTGTGTGTGTGTGTGTGTGCGTGTTTGTGTGTGTGTGTGTGTGTTTGTGTATGTGTGTGTGTGTTTGTGTATGTGTGTGTGTGCGTGTTTGTGTGTGTGTGTGTTTGTGTGTTTGTGTTTGTGTGTGTGTGTGTGTGTGTTTGTGTGTGTGTGTGTGTGCGTGTTTGTGTGTGTGTGTTTGTGTGTTTGTGTTTGTGTGTGTGTGTGTGCGTGTTTGTGTGTGTGTGTGTTTGTGTGTTTGTGTTTGTGTGTGTGTGTGTGTTTGTGTGTGTGTGTGTGTGTGTGTGCGTGTTTGTGTGTGTGTGTGTGTGTGTGCGTGTTTGTGTGTGTATATAGTGGAGTGGGAAGTTGCGAACACTCCTCCTCTAGGTTTTGAATGTGAAATAAGCTAACCTGAGTCAATTGTAACATGAGTTTGCAGTGAGTTATTAGTAAATTGGAACATACAAACTGAGGGTTTGGGAAAACACGACACAGCATAATTTAAAAATAATTCAAAACACCTTTTGCTAACGGACAGTTGGTGAGAGGAAAGAAGTCCAGTTTACCTGTCTCTTTCTCTCCTGTCCATAACAGTTACGAAGGTAGATTTAGGTAAGAAAAGGTGGGAAGAGGCTTGAGTGGAGCATAAACACGGGCCCAGACTGGTTGGACTGAATGGCCTGTTTCTGTGCCTTATGTCCTGTGCTGTCCTAAAGACCGAATTTTACAGCCCCTCCCGTCAGCAGGATTTCCTGTTCCCGCCGGAGTCAATGGACTTTGGAATGTCTGGCCGCACTTTGCGCCCTGTCCCCGCTGCACTGGGGCCATAAAGCTCCGCCCTATGTAACTCATATCAGGAAGGGATTAACATCTGAATGGATTTCTGGATAGGGTAGCAAATGCAAAAATGTTGGGACAGGATTTTAGGGCCCCTCCTGCCTGGCAGGATGTTACAGCCCTGCGGAACTGAATGGAGGCTTAAATGGCTGACCCTGTCCGCCGGGGGCGGGGGGAGACAGTCCTGGCCTTAACGTTATCTAGGAGAGGTTGAAACAGTGTGAGCTGAGACTGTCGTTTCCAGACACGTGTTGAACCCCAAGTGAATGTAACTTATGAACGGTATGTGTTCAACATTAGGGTTCAAGGTGAAAAAGAATCTATCGATCAGTATGTGACTGCAGTAACACAGCTCGCAGTGTCCTGCCTGTGAATTCAGGCAACTAAAAGATGATCTCACTAAAGATAGAATTGTCTTAGGCACAATAGATGCTGCAGTGAGAGCAAGTCTACTGAGAGCTAAGGTTTGAGTGCTTTGCCTCATCTGTACTTACCTTGTGATATTGTGAATGGAGGTGTCAGTGATTTGTGCTCCCAGCTAATCACTAGGTGGTGTTGAGAAAGCTCTTGGAGAAGTCCACATTCCAGGATATTCCCCCTTCCCCCTCACCCCTCGGATGGAAAGGATAATTATTGTCCAGCGGCTGCGCTGCATAGTTTGAGGGGAAATACACAAATAAGGAAAGGTTGACCCGTGCTGCAGAGCTGTCTGCTGGCAGCAATTAGATATTTTGAGCGCAATATATTTATTAACATAATATAATTATTTTACTGCCAGAAATTAAAATCTAACGTCTCTTGTTTTGGCCTCGTTTGGAAATACTAAGACACCTAACTTCTCTTTACAGTGATAAGCAAATAAGCTCCCAGTGCTCCACCTGTGAACTGACCAGGCTTTCAAAAGAGCTTTCAGTGAGAAAGAGAGCTGGTTTTCTGATCTGATGAATGGGTTTCGCTTGGCCTTTTATAACTGAGGAACCATTCTATTACATCAAAGGACTGAATCCCTTCAGGGAACTGAGGCATATCTACCAGGGGCCAAATTAAAAAAAAAAGTTTATCAATTCTGCTTGAATAAGCAACCGTGTTGTTCATTGAAGTGAGATGCATGAGGCAAAAAAACAAACAAAAAGAGAAAGTTTGTCCGAGATCGGCCCTGGGAGCTAAGGCTAGGTTGACAATAGTGAACTATTGATGTAATTCCCATCAATTACGGCCTCTAACAAGTGACAGTTGGAAGTTTATTCAAATGTTAGTTGATATAAAGGAAAAGGACACTGAAGGAGGGGGAAATGGAATAAATTATGTAGATTAACCTTTCGGGAACTCAAACTGTGACACAATTTATGCACCAATCTTTTTTTAAAACTGAGTTTATAGCTTGTCAGCCAACACTCCAAGGGAAGGTGTGAAGAATAAGCCCTAATGACAGTGTGCTTGACCAAACCAATGCTACTCGCTTATCTTTTTGGAGATGGGGTTGCAATGAGGAAGGGATGAGGGGAATTGTTTTTGCTCATCACTGGAGAATTGAAGATTTTGCATTTCAGTGACCGAATGGATTGTGGGCATCTTGCACACTTGCGATGGAAAGCCCAGGTAGATTTGTTGCCCACTTGGTCCCAGGGTCGGGGATGAGGAGTGGACTGGGGAGAAGGGGATGGAGTTTTTAACACTGTGGACAAGAATCCTCCATGGTCCAATACATTAAAATCCAAAAGATAAGAGAGTAGATGCTGTGTCATGAAAATATAATAATTTTCACAATACTATTGTGATTTATTGTAAAGGTAGGTTAATACTGAGGTTTGGATTAGTTTCTCTGTGTGAGGTTGTGTGTGTGGGGGTTTTAATTGAATTGCAGACAGCGAGTCTGGAGATTCTAAGTTATCAAAAGAGGAGCCAGGTTTGAAATGGTAAATATGTAAACATGGTTGAAGTTTTGGAATGTGAGGTATGAAGCACATTTGCATTTTTAGATAAACCAGGGTAGTGAATTTCAAAGATAAAAACAAAAAGCTAAAAGCTACTGCGGATGCTGGAAATCCAAAACAAAAACAGAATTACCTGGAAAAACTCAGCAGGTCTGGCAGCATCGGCGGAGAAGAAAACAGTTAACGTTTCGAGCCTTCACGGCCCTTCGGCAGAACTGAAGCATAGTTAGAAGAAGGGAGAAATATAAATTGGTTTAAGGTGGGGGGCGGGGGGAGAGAGACATTGAGGGTGTGGTGATTGTGGAGATGAGCAGATAATCAAAAGATGTCACAGACAAAAGGGTCAAAGAGGTGTTGAAGGTGGTGATATTTGTCTAAGAAAAGTGCTAATTAAGAATGGAAGACAGGATATTCAAAGTACAGCTCTAGTGGGGGTGGGGTGGAAAGACTAACAAGGTTTTAGTTTTAGATTTAAAAATAATGGAAATAGGTGGGGAAAGAAGAATCTATATAAATTATTGAAAAAAAACGGGGGTGGGGAGAAACGGGGTGGGGATGGGGGGAGGGGGAGTTTAAGATCTAAAGTTGTTGAATTCAATATTCAGCCTGGAAGGCTGTAAAGTGCCTAGTCGGAAGATGAGGTGCTGTTCCTCCAGTTTGCGTTGGGCTTCACTGGAACAATGCAGCAAGCCAAGGACAGACATGTGGGCAAGAGAACAGGGTGGAGTGTTAAAATGGCAAGCGACAGGGAGGTTTGGGTCTTTCTTGCGGACAGACTGCAGGTGTTCCGCAAAACGGTCGCCCAGTTTGCGTTTGGTCTCTCCAATGTAGAGGAGACCGCATTGGGAGCAACGAATGCAGTAGACTAAGTTAGGGGAAATGCAAGTGAAATGCTGCTTCACTTGAAAGGAGTGTTTGGGCCCTTGGACGGTGAGGAGAGAGGAAGTGAAGGGGCAGGTGTTGCATCTTCTGCGTGGGCATGGGGAGGTGCCATAAGTGGGGGTTGAGGAGTAGGGGGTGATGGAGGAGTGGACCAGGGTGTCCCAGAGGGAACGATCCCTACGGAATGCCGTCAGGGGGGGTGAAGGGAAGATGTGTTTGGTGGTGGCATCATGCTGGAGTTGGCGGAAGAGTAGTGGTGGATGGGGATTGTTCGGGCCTCTGTTCAAGGAAGAAGCTAAGGGCCCGAACAATCCCCATCCACCACTACTCTCCTCCGTCTGGCTGAACTTGTTCTCACACTGAACAATTTCTCCTTTAACTCCTCTCACTTCCTCCAAATAAAAGGTGTGGCTATGGGTACCCGCATGGGCCCCAGCTATGCCTGTCTCTTTATGGGGTATGTGGAACATTCCTTGTTCCAGTCCTACTCCGGCCCCCTCCCACAACTCTTTCTC
This sequence comes from Cetorhinus maximus, assembly GCF_964194155.1. NCBI lineage: Eukaryota > Metazoa > Chordata > Chondrichthyes > Lamniformes > Cetorhinidae > Cetorhinus > Cetorhinus maximus. Next base: position 1,804,018 of record NC_135891.1, on the reverse strand, counting down.
CGGTACATCGATGATTATTTCGGTGCTGCTTCATGCTCTCGTCGGGACCTGGAAAAATTTATTAATTTTGCTTCCAATCTCCACCCCTCCATCATCTTCACATGGTCCATCTCTGACACTTCTCTTCCCTTCCTTGACCTTACTGTCTCAATTTCTGATGATAGACTGTCCACCAATATCCATTACAAGCCTACCGACTCCCACAGCTACCTCGACTACAGCTCCTCACACCCCGCTTCCTGTAAAGACTCCATCCCATTCTCTCAGTTCCTTCGCCTCCGTCGCATCTGTTCTAACGACGCTACCTTCAAAAACAGCTCCTCTGACATGTCCTCCTTCTTCCTTAACCGAGGTTTTCCATCCACGGTCGTTGACAGGGCCCTCAACCGTGTCCGGCCCATATCCCGCGCATCCTCCCTCACGCCTTCTCCTCCTTCCCAGAAACATGATAGGGTCCCCCTTGTCCTCACTTATCACCCCACCAGCCTCCGCATTCAAAGGATCATCCTCCGCCATTTCCGCCAACTCCAGCATGATGCCACCACCAAACACATCTTCCCTTCACCCCCCCTGACGGCATTCCGTAAGGATCGTTCCCTCCGGGACACCCTGGTCTACTCCTCCTTCACCCCCTACTCCTCAACTCCCACTTATGGCACCTCCCCATGCCCACGCAGAAGATGCAATACCTGCCCCTTCACTTCCTCTCTCCTCACTGTCCAAGGGCCCAAACACTCCTTTCAAGTGAAGCAGCATTTCACTTGCATTTCCCCCAACTTAGTCTACTGCATTCATTGCTCCCAATGCGGTCTCCTCTACATTGGAGAGACCAAACGCAAACTGGGCGACCGTTTTGCGGAACACCTGCGGTCTGTCCGCAAGAAAGACCCAAACCTCCCTGTCGCTTGCCATTTTAACACTCCACCCTGTTCTCTTGCCCACATGTCTGTCCTTGGCTTGCTGCATTGTTCCAGTGAAGCCCAACGCAAACTGGAGGAACAGCACCTCATCTTCCGACTAGCCACTTTACAGCCTTCCGGGCTGAATATTGAATTCAACAACTTTAGATCTTAAACTCCCCCTCCCCCCATCCCCACCCCGTTTCTCCTCCACCCCCCCCTTTTTTTTTCAATAATTTATATAGATTCTTCTTTCCCCACCTATTTCCATTATTTTTAAATCTAAAACTAAAACCTTGTTAGTCTTTCCACCCCACCCCCACTAGAGCTGTACTTTGAATATCCTGTCTTCCATTCTTAATTAGCACTTTTCTCAGACAAATATCACCACCTTCAACACCTCTTTGACCCTTTTGTGTGTGACATCTTTTGATTATCTGCTCATCTCCACAATCACCACACCCTCAACGTCTCTCTCCCACCCCCCCACCCACCTTAAACCAGTTTATATTTCTCCCTTCTTCTAACTATGCTTCAGTTCTGCCGAAGGGCCATGAAGGCTCGAAACGTTGACTGATTTCTTCTCCACCGATGCTGCCAGACCTGCTGAGTTTTTCCAGGTAATTCTGTTTTTGTAGTGAATTTCAAAGGGATGGTAAGGTGTTACACCTAGCCATAGGAGGCTAAGCCAAACAGCGTGTTTATTTTTCCCAAGGGTTACTGATAATATGAGTGCTATGGAAGATTTACATTATGGAAAAAGTAAAGTTGCACAGACATATTGGAACAATGGGATTTACATTAAAAAGGGAGAAACCTGTATAAAGGAGTTGAGGTTATGTGTAAGGAGAAGGAATTCCAAGATCTAACAAGTGTGAAAAGCCTACAGCCTCTAGGTATCAAGTCACTGTCTACAGGAACCGAAGCTGAGAAAACTCACTGTGAAATATCACTGTCCAGGGTATTGTGGGCTTTGCCTGGATCTGTTGAAACTTATTCGTTTTTACTGTTGCCTTAACGGAGGTGTGACTGGGAGTCAGATTAAGTAAGGGAGCTAGGAGTTATCATGATAGTAATTTGTAGACCTATATATGTGCTTAAAATATTTTTTTTTTATTAATAAGTGTTTAATTTAGTTTTGTAAAACACCCCTAAGACTCAGTGGACTTATTACAACTGAATTCAAGGCATGCACCTCGAAATAAAAATACAAATTGCAAAAAAAAAACAGTTGTGGCAGCTGTTTCAAGTTTCCCTCTGGGATTTGAGCAGCTCAGCATTTACCATCCGCTGTGCCATAACAGTTGACTAATATATAGGAAATAGTGATCACAAAACAAAGTTAGGGTAATGAGTGAGAAAGATACTGGTAGCAGTTCACAGTTATCTGCTGCTGTTGACTGCAATCCATCCAGTCTGTTTGACTGTTTGGAGAATGGTTTCATATGTCTCAAACCCATTCAGCTTCCAACCCTAACTATCCATTTCCCAGCTTCCTGACAACTGCTTACCTTATATGGCATCTGTTTTGCTATTTTGTTTACAACTTTAGAGTCGGGGGTTTCTTCGCTGAGTGACAGGTGGGTTTGCATCCCCACATGATGACCTAGCCATGCTGCTAGAGGAATGTGCAAGGCAGGGTCAGGCACTTTCCCACTGACAACTGAAGAAATCAATCAGCCTGCCCTCCTGCACCTCCCATGTGGCCACATTCAGAGGGCCTGATAGCCCCTAGCTTGACTCCTTGCCTATGGGGATGTCTGACCAGAAACTTGTAAAAGATCAGATTAGTGCAGCTAAATATGTTATCCTTGGTGAAGCTCACTACAACGCAGAAAAACTGCATCCAACCACTAGCTCAGATCCATTTAAGAGCTATATTGCGATATGATTAGTGTAAGTATTCTAGGAGTTGATTTGCTCATGCATTATGACACAAATTGGCAAATTTAATGGGTTGGTTGGCAGGAGGGGTGAGTACAGGAGAATTGTGGAGGGTCTCGAGGTCCAAAGAATTATAAACCTGGCTCTGAAAATAGCAGCCATTCTCATACATTCATGGCTTCGCAAAGAATAATCAAACTGCTCCCCAGTGAGCAGTGTAAGCTGGCTCTGACATTAGGGTCTGTTTAGGTGAAGCATTTTAAGCAGCACCTGGAAATGGGGAACATATCTGATGCAGCAATTACAATGCAACCAAACTCTACACTCTCCCTCTGTTTTCTATGCTCATCAGCACCTTCTAAAGGGCAATTAGAGACGGGTAATGCATGTCAGCTTTGCCAACGACACTCAAATCTCAAGAATGAATAAAAAGAAATAATGACTTTCACAAACAAATTAAACAATTGTCACATCTCTAATTGCATAGTCGAAGGGTTTATCTGTGATCTTGGGAGAAGCAAGCCTCAGAAACGATTTGACTGTTGAGTGAGCCAAGACATTGGGCGTGTACTAAAAGATTTTATAAACTATGACGTTTATATTTTCTAATTCTAAATTGTATTTAGCTAAGATAACATTGGTAACAATGGCACACCGTTTACATAAAGAAGAAAAGTCAGGTTAGTTTGAAAGCTGTGAAGGCTATTGGTTATATCTCTCAAACGGTTAATTCGACAGATACTGCAGGCAAAATTACCCTGTTGAGAAACTGCAGAGTGGTTCACACATTCTCACTGGATGTTGGCCAAGAGAGAATAAAACACAGGTTTCACAGCAGATGAAGATGGTTTTTGTTTCATCAAAATTTGCTATTGCTTATTAGGAAGAGATGCATGTTTCAATTCAGCTGTGATAACATCTCATGTAAAAACATATTGATTCCAGACAGTGCTGAGTAATTGGTGTAAGCTGGACACACATTTATTATAGCGTTGGAACATTGGTGTAAATTGGATGCACATTGATCACAATGTCTAGTTATCCAAAACTCTTTTATTAGGTGTTAAGTTAGTTGATGTAGAATGGACCCAGGTAGTTATCAGCATTAGATAACTGGTGTAACATTAATGAAATTCTTATTGGCATCAATGCAGGTGTATTTATTGACATGCTAATTTATTGTAGCAAACTGGGGACATATTCAGTCATTTATGGAAAAGGGCACCTTGTTTTACAGCATTAGGACAATAAGATAAAATAGACACACATTGATCAGGAATGTCCTTTAGGGAAGGAAATCACCATCCTTCCACAGTCTGGCCTACCTGTGATTCCAGATCCACAGCAATGTGGTTGACTCTTAATTGCCCTCTGACATGGCCTCGATGGCTATTCAAGAAGGCAGCTCACCACCACCTTCTCAAGGGCGATGAGGGATGGGCAACAAATTCTGGCCTTTCCAGTGATGCCCATATTCCATGAAAGAATAAAAAAATGATCGCAGTGTTAGAAAAGTGAAACTCAGACTGAATGTAATGTTGGATAATTGACTAATAATGGTTTTGGTCATTTCTCCAGGAAAGTGTTCAATTTCTGGGTGTAAACCCATTAGTTCCACGTGTTATTGATATTGATACTAGTAAATGGAACACTTGCACTGTATGGACGGGACACATTTATGGTCTATGAGCCTGTGGTTTCCCATCCTGCATTCCCCATGAGCGCCATGGCTCACTGAGGACATGTCTTCATCAAATCAAACTAAATATTTGAAATGCTACGCAGGTGACTATTTTAGAGCATGTTTAACGTTAAGAAAATACTTTACTGAGACTTTCTTCACTGGAGAGCAAACATCTGTAACAGATGTACATACTGAAATGGTTGGTGATTAATGAAGAATGATTAATTATGAAGATGTTAATTTAGAAACTATTTTAAACACAAACTTTCATCAATGCATGAAAGAATAGTGGTCAAACAAGGATGCTGTATCATGAAGTCTAAATGTACAGCTCTAACCTTTTAATCTTCTCCAAACTGACAAGTTTCCTTTTGCTGAGCCACCAAATGTGAAGGCTCCTGATGTAGACCATCAGCAAAAAGAATTGAAGATAAAGTAGATTCAGAAGCAGGGATTATGTGATGCTCAGATTGTATTTCAAAATCATATAGAAGGAAGAACATCGTTGTTACATTATTGTTGACATTACAAAGATTTTTAAAATGAGAATACTTCCTTTACCTTTTTTAACCAGGTGTGCGTGTCACCAGCAAGGCCAACATGTGTTGCCTGTCCCTAATTGCCCTTGAATTGAGTGGCTCACTGGGCCATTTCAGAGATCAGTGAAGAGTCACATGTAGGCCAAACCAGGTAAAGACAGCAGATTTCCTTCCCAAAAGGGTATTGGTGAAGCAGGTGGGTTTTTACAAAAATCTATGATGGTTTAACCATTAATTTTATATTCCAGATTTTATTAACTGAACTTAAATTCTACCAGCTGCCATTTGAATCCAAGTGTCCAGAGCATTAGCGTGGGTTTCAGTACCATTACCACCACATTCCCATCTCTACCTCATCACATTGTGCACAACCCACACAGTTTAAAAACTTATCCCTTTAACCTGTTGAATTGGGTTATCAAATATCTTATTTCCTTTTTGAATAATCCAGTGTATTAGTTATCCATTTATTCTAGAGGTAAATAACTCTTAAATGTAAAAAAGTAATTATTTAGCTGGTGAAATTTTAATTCTGTATTTCATAAAAAACTTGCTAAACATTTATATGGATGTCACTTAGCACTTTAATTCCCCATACCATTCCCATTCTAATCTATCTGTCCTTGGCCTCCCACAACGCTACAATAGAGTTCATCACAAGCTCGACAGATGACTTGTCAAGTTTATATTTAGCACTTTACAGCCTTATGACATCAACACTGAATTTAACAACTTTAGACCTTAACCACTGCTCCCATTTTCTTAGGCAGCAAGTCCTGGTAATGGAGGATCACTGAATCAGGCCAATAGGGAATGGAGGAGATGAGGTGCTGGGAGTTGGGGTGGGGGAGATGCAGAGTGTTTCTGGGGGTGGGGGTGAGGGAGATGCAGAATGTTTCTGGGGGTGGGGGAGATGCAGAGTGTTTCTGGGGGTGGGGGTGGGGAAGATGCAGAGTGTTTCTGGGGGTGGGGGAGATGCAGAGTGTTTCTGGGGGTGGGGGAGATGCAGAGTGTTTCTGGGAGTTGGGGTGGGGGAGATGCAGAGTGTTTCTGGGGGTGGGGGAGATGCAGAGTGTTTCTGGGGGTGGGGGTGGGGGAGATGCAGAGTGTTTCTGGGAGTGGGGGAGATGCAGAGTGTTTCTGGTGGTGGGGGAGATGCAGAGTGTTTCTGGGGGTGGGGGAGATGCAGAGTGTTTCTGGGGGTGGGGGAGATGCAGAGTGTTTCTGGGAGTGGGGGAGATGCAGAGTGTTTCTGGGGGTGGGGGAGATGCAGAGTGTTTCTGGGGGTGGGGGTGGGGGAGATGCAGAGTGTTTCTGGGGGTGGGGGAGATGCAGAGTGTTTCTGGGGGTGGGGGAGATGCAGAGTGTTTCTGGGAGTGGGGGTGGGGGAGATGCAGAGTGTTTCTGGGGGTGGGGGAGATGCAGAGTGTTTCTGGGGGTGGGGGAGATGCAGAGTGTTTCTGGGAGTGGGGGAGATGCAGAGTGTTTCTGGGGGTGCGGGTGGGGGAGATGCAGAGTGTTTCTGGGGGTGGGGGAGATGCAGAGTGTTTCTGGGGGTGGGGGTGGGGGAGATGCAGAGTGTTTCTGGGAGTGGGGGAGATGCAGAGTGTTTCTGGGGGTGGGGGAGATGCAGAGTGTTTCTGGGGGTGGGGGAGATGCAGAGTGTTTCTGGGAGTGGGGGTGGGGGAGATGCAGAGTGTTTCTGGGGGTGGGGGTGGGGGAGATGCAGAGTGTTTCTGGGGGTGCGAGTGGGGGAGATGCAGAGTGTTTCTGGGGGTGGGGGTGGGGGAGATGCAGAGTGTTTCTGGGAGTGGGGGAGATGCAGAGTGTTTCTGGGGGTGGGGGAGATGCAGAGTGTTTCTGGGGGTGGAGGTGGGGGAGATGCAGAGTGTTTCTGGGGGTGGGGGAGATGCAGAGTGTTTCTGGGGGTGGGGGAGATGCAGAGTGTTTCTGGGAGTGGGGGAGATGCAGAATGTTTCTGGGGGTGGGGTAGATGCAGAGTGTTTCTGGGGGTGGGGGAGATGCAGAGTGTTTCTGGGGGTGGGGGAGATGCAGAGTGTTTCTGGGGGTGGGGGAGATGCAGAGTGTTTCTGGGGGTGGGGGAGATGCAGAGTGTTTCTGGGGGTGGGGGAGATGCAGAGTGTTTCTGGGGGTGGGGGAGATGCAGAGTGTTTCTGGGAGTGGGGGTGGGGGAGATGCAGAGTGTTTCTGGGGGTGGGGGAGATGCAGAGTGTTTCTGGGGGTGGAGGTGGGGGAGATGCAGAGTGTTTCTGGGGGTGGGGGAGATGCAGAGTGTTTCTGGGGGTGGGGGAGATGCAGAGTGTTTCTGGGAGTGGGGGAGATGCAGAATGTTTCTGGGGGTGGGGGAGATGCAGAGTGTTTCTGGGGGTGGGGGAGATGCAGAATGTTTCTGGGGGTGGGGGAGATGCAGAGTGTTTCTGGGGGTGGGGGTGGGGGAGATGCAGAGTGTTTCTGGGAGTGGGGGAGATGCAGAGTGTTTCTGGGGGTGGGGGTGGGGGAGATGCAGAGTGTTTCTGGGGGTGGGGGAGATGCAGAGTGTTTCTGGGGGTGGGGGAGATGCAGAGTGTTTCTGGGGGTGGGGGAGATGCAGAGTGTTTCTGGGGGTGGGGTAGATGCAGAGTGTTTCTGGGGGTGGGGGTGGGGTAGATGCAGAGTGTTTCTGGGGGTGGGGGAGATGCAGAGTGTTTCTGGGGGTGGGGGAGATGCAGAGTGTTTCTGGGTGTGGGGGAGATGCAGAGTGTTTCTGGGGGTGGGGGAGATGCAGAGTGTTTCTGGGAGTGGGGGAGATGCAGAGTGTTTCTGGGGGTGGGGGAGATGCAGAGTGTTTCTGGGGGTGGGGGAGATGAATCTATCTTCATAACTGAAGTCCTTCATCCCCGGAACCATTCTCATGAATCCTTTCTGCACTCTCTCTAAAGCCTTCGCATCCTTCCTAAAGGTGCCCAGTACTGAATACAATACTCCAGCTGAGGACAAACCAGTGTTTTATACCGGTTTTTCATAACTTCCATGTCTTTGTAGTCTCTGCCCCTATTTATAAAGACCAGGATCCTGTATCCTTTATAAACCACTTCCTCAATCTGTCCTGCCACCTTCAATGATTTGTGCACATATACCCCAGAGCCCTCTGCTCCTTTTGAATTGTGCTCTTTATTTTATATTTCCTTTACTTGTTCTTACAGCCAAAATGATTTTTCCCTAGAATTGAGAAGAATGAGAAGTGATTTAATTGAAACAGATAAGATTCTCATGGAGCCTGACAGAGTATATACTGAGACGGGGTATATACTGAGACAGGGTATATACTGAGACAGGGTATATACTGAGACAGGGTATATACTGAGACGGGGTGTATACTGAGACAGGGTATATACTGAGACAGGGTATATACTGAGACGTGGTATATACTGAGACGGGGTGTATACTGAGACGGGGTATATACTGAGACGGGGTGTATACTGAGACAGGGTATATACTGAGATGGGGTGTATACTGAGACAGGGTATATACTGAGACAGAGTATATACTGAGACGTGGTATATACTGAGACGGGGTGTATACTGAGACAGGGTATATACTGAGACAGGGTATATACTGAGACATGGTATATACTGAGACAGCGTGTATACAGAGACAGGGTATATACTGAGTCAGGGTATATACTGAGGCGGGGCATATACTGAGACAGGGTATATACTGAGACAGGGTATATACTGAGACAGGGTATATACTGAGACGTGGTATATACTGAGACAGCGTGTATACTGAGACAGGGTATATACTGAGACGGGGTATATACTGAGACGGGATGTATACTGAGACAGGGTATATACTGAGACAGGGTATATACTGAGACGTGGTATATACTGAGACAGCGTGTATACTGAGACAGGGTATATACTGAGTCAGGGTATATACTGAGGCAGGGTATATACTGAGACAGGGTATATACTGAGACAGGGTATATACTGAGACGTGGTATATACTGAGACAGCGTGTATACTGAGACAGGGTATATACTGAGTCAGGGTATATACTGAGACGGGGTATATATTGAGACAGGGTATATACTGAGACGGGGTATATACTGAGACAGGGTATATACTGAGACAGGGTATATACTGAGGCGGGGTATATACTGAGACAGGGTATATACTGAGACAGGGTATATACTGAGACAGGGTATATACTGAGGCGGGGTATATACTGAGACTGGGTATATACTGAGACAGGGTATATACTGAGGCGGGGTATATACTGAGACAGGGTATATACTGAGACGGGGTATATACTGAGACAGGGTATATACTGAGACAGGGTATATACTGAGGCGGGGTATATACTGAGACAGGGTATATACTGAGACGGGGTATATACTGAGACATTACCTCGGTGGGCAAATCTAGAACATGAAGTCAGTCTAAAAATAAGTGGCTGGTCATTTAGGATGAGATAAGGAGAAATTTCTTCATTCAAAGGGTTATGAATCTTAGGAATTTTCTACCCCAGGGAGCTGTGAATGCTCAGTCATTGAGTATAGTCATGACGGAGGTCAATAGATTTTGGGGAATTAAGGAATATGGGGATTGTGTGGGAAGGGGGAGTTGAGGTAAAAGATCAGTCACAATCTTGTTTAGCGACAGTACAGGCATGAAGGACCAAATGACTTCCTCAAGCTCCTATAGCATATGTCCTTATGTTCTAATATTTCTTTAATTAGTAGTACAGTTATGGCTAGTCTATCAGGGGAAGAAAACATCTGTGCTGTACATCCTAAACACATTGCAAAATACCAGTCTCAAAAACAGAAAGCTTGTACCTGGAGCTGGTTCTAACTATCTCTCTGTTTTGGGTATTATATTTCAGGGAAGGGAACCAATAGAAGGAAGCCTTCAGTTTAACCTCATTATTAAATAATGCAAGAAGATGAGTTGAAAACGATATTAACATTCATCTTAGCGGGCGAATAAAATTAATTGTCCTCATCAAATGATTGCTGAGTAATTACATTTCTCCGCACTCTTTTGCATCAATGGCACCAGCAAGGTCAGGTTATGGCACAGGTCAAAAGCGCCACATCTATCCACCTCCTTAATCATTAAACAATGCCACAACTCCAACCTTACAACAGTACCCCCATTACAGGCTGACATTCCCACAAGTCATATTTGAACAAGGTTGCTGAAGTCATGCCAAATTCAGGGGGCTGTTGCATTGTGTTCCAACTCATTACAATCTTAAATTACAAAATAAAGACTTAGCTGTTCACAAAGAGTCCCATGGTCTGTAAACAGCCAAAGATACTGTCCAGCTGCAGCGCTATCTCTTAGAAGATGAAATTGCGAATCACATAAGCCGTTTCTCAGCCGAAAAAGAGCAATTGTTTTAAAAGTCTGCTTCAGTTTGATTAAACCCCACGCGTATATTTCTGTGCTTTAAATATTATTAAATGCAACTTCCACTAAAATGTGGAAGACCTCATCATGTTCTTTGCTACTTTTTATTTTCACCTCATTGTTACATTAAGTCAAACTATTCCTTAAGACCTGGCACTGCTGCTTCACTCTGTCTATATAACTGTCAACTCCTTTGGAAGAAGTGGCGTGGCCTCATTAACTCAGCCAGTACTGTAATATTTCACAGGGTTTGCTGGACCAGATGAAGTAAATCACAGTGCCCATAGGTACCGGAATAGTCTAACACATCATTTTAATGTGAAGCTATCACACAATATTGCCCACTGTTCATAGATTACGAGCCTAGTTACTGTGGCTGGAGTTTCCTGTGAAGAGTCTTCAGCCATTGAAGTAAAGGAGCCTTTATCGTCTTTGCAACTGCATCCGATTCCAGGGCTCAAAGGTGAACTGATCGTCATAGAGTCATAGAGTTATACAACACAGAAACAGGCCCTTCGGCCCATCGGGTCCGTGCTGGCCATCAAGCAAGTGTTGTAACCCACTGCGCTGACCTCAGTCCCCATTTGGTAGGAGGAAACTTTCATCACATCTGCTGGACTGGACCAGAACCCTGGCCAATAGCCAGGAGAAAATGGTGGAAAGCCATTTCACAGTGACTCGAACCCATTGCTCTTGGAGGCAGCACCATGATATTAGTGTCTGGTTACGAAAGTTAAGTTGGGCTAATGTTCACAACTTTAAATTGTCTAATATTGGCATCATTTGGCAGGTTTTCAACAGATTGAGGAAATCTTCGAATTTTCCATTAGCTTCAGGCTCAGACTTGGGTGTGTGTAGGGAGCAGACTAAAGGGCTGATTCTCTGCCCATCTACTGGGAGGGAATAAGGTAAGATCACCATTAAAAAAAAAGCACAGCATCACTTAACAAACCCGGTGCACGCACTCTGTCCATTGGTATTTGGCACTGAGCGATTTAATCAGCAGCTGTAAAGACATAACCCCAGGCTCCTCAAAATCAATACCAAAAACTGCTCTACTTGCTCCCAAGAAAATTCCCACCTCCTCCCACTTTCCCACCCCCTGCCTTCCTCCCCTAGAATTGATTCCCCCCCATGCCCCAAACCCCCGCCGGCCCTTTTATTGGCAAATTTCACCATCATTTAAAAATCGAGTCAGCACGAAGAATTACCATTAACAAGAGTTTCCATTTATTTCCACTGATGGTCTGACTATTTTTAATGCGTTGTACACGGGTGACAATCAGGGGAATTGAGCAGGAGTTCCTGAGGACGGGAATGTGAGGAATTAACATGCACGCCTGAAATGGTTCATTTGCTGAGGTTTTCTAGCCAATAATTGTATCCCTGCCGATGATTATTCACACCATCGTACTGTTGGGTTTAATAACTCACCCCAGCCCTTTCACCAGCACCTCCTTTACAAACAGAGTGACTCAAAAAGAAATCTAGGACCAGAAATAAAAATACAGGATGGTAATTTAAAATAATTCTTTATTATTAATATAATCTTTAACAAACGGTGGTTCGTGGTGAAAATCTTTCAATAATGTGTGATCCACCTCAGAGCAGAAACATTGAATCATAGAATCATAGGCCAGGATTTCCCAGTCGATGAACAGGAGGGGGGCGGGGGCCCGCTCGTTGACGTGTAAAATGACGCGCGGTGATGTCGGGCGGAACTCCTGACCTCACCGCGCCCCATTTAAGTTTTCAGGTAGGAGGAGGCTCAGCAGAATCAGCTGTGCGCCCTCCGACCTGTCACTGGCCAATTGAGGCCATTGACAGAGTCAGTAAAGTAGTTAGTGGACCTGCCCGGCCAACCTTAAGGTTAGCGGGCAGGCCGGGAGCCCTGGCGGGCATTAGAAAAAGCATCAACCCTCATCCATGGTTTCATGTAGGTTTTAAAAAATGTAATTAAAGTGTATTTAAAAGTGATGGACATGTCCCAACTCCATGTGACAGTGTCACATGAGGAGATATGTCAGGGAAATTTTTTTTTCTATTTTTCAGATATTTTTACTGTGGAGTCGATCTCCCTGAGGCAGCACTTAGCCTCAGGGAGATGAGTCGCTCTATCGTACGCATGCGCGAAAGAGCGCACTCTCGGCTCAGGGAATCCTCCCCCACCCCACCCGCACAGGAAGCGCATAGCGCTTCCGTGTGGATGTCACGCTGGGCGGGCCTTAATTGGCCCACCCACGTAAAATGGTGGCATGCCCCCAATTGGGGGCGCCGATCGGAGGTGCGCCAGCACATGCCCGCTCTTAAACTTCCCCTCCAACGGGGGACAAATTCTGCCCATAAAATGGCTACGCTACAGAAGATGGTCATTGGGCCCATCGTGTCGGTGCCAGCTCTGTATGAGAGCAATTTAGTTAGTCCTGCCCCCCTGCCCCTTTCCTGTAACCCAACGAATATTTTCTCTTCAGCTACTTATCCAATTCCCTTTTGAAAGCAAGAATTAAGCCAGTCTCCACCACACTCTCACACAGTGCATTCCAGATCCTAACCAAACATTGTACAAAAAAAGATTTCCACCATATTGCCTTTGGCTCTCTTGCCAATCATCTTAAATTGGTGCCCTCTACTTCTTCTGACACTTCGGTCAATGGGAAGAAGGGAATTGGATAAGTAACCGAAGAGAAAACATTTGTAGGGTTACAGGAAAGGGGCAGGAGGACAGGGCTAGCTAAATTGCTCTCAAAGACAGCTGGCACCGACTCGATGGGCCCAATGGCCTTCTTCTGTACTGTAACCACTTTATGATTCTATGATTCAAGGCTTCTGCTCAGATGTGGATCACACATTATTGAAAGATTTTCACCATGAACTATCGTTTTATTAAAGATTATATTAATAAAGAGTTATTTTAAATTAACATCCTGTATGTTTATTTCTGGTCCTAAATTTATTTTTGTCTCTGTCCCAACCCCTCGTGGTTTTGAACACCTCAATCAAATCCTCCCTCAGCTTCTCATCTCTAAAGTGAATGGCCCAGTTCCTCCAATCCAATCGTATCTGACAGCTCTCATCCCAGGAACCATTCTCATAAATCTTTTCTGTACCCTTTCTAAAACCTTCACATCCTTCCTAAACTGCAGTGTTCAGAATTAGACACAATACTCCAGTTGAGGGAGAATCATTGCTTTATAAAACTCTATTATAACTTCCTTACTTTTGTACTCTATGCCTCTATTTATAAAACCCAGGATTCCATTTGCATCTTTAACCACTTTCTCAACTTGTCCTGCCATCTTCAATGATTTGCAAATATACCCTGAGGTCTCTTGGTTCCTGCACCACCTTTAAAATGATACCCTTTCTTTTACCTTGTCTTTCCTCAATCTTCCGACCAAAATAATACTTCACACTTTTCTGCATTAAATTTTAATTCCACCGGCCTGTCTATGTCCTCTTGAAGTCACTCACTATCATCCTCACAGTTCGCAATACTTTCAAGTTTTGTGTCATCTGTAAATTTTGAAATTGCGCCCTGCACACCAAGGTCTAGGTCATTAACGTATATCAAGCAAGGTAGTGATCCAGTACTGACCCCTGAGGAACCCTTCCGCTAATCTGAAAAACAATTGTTCACTGCTACCCAACCCCCCACCTTAAACCAGCTTATATTTCTCCTTTCTCCTAACTATGCTTCAGTTCTGCCGAACGGTCGTGAAGGCTCGAAACGTTAACTGATTTCTTCTCCACCGATGCTGCCAGACCTGCTGAGTTTTTCCAGGTAATTCTGTTTTTGTTCCCCCACCATCATATCCTGTCACTCAGACAACTTGGTAACCATTCTACTACTGTCCCTTTGATTCTATAGGCTTCAACTTTGTTGACCAGCCTATTATGTGGCGCTTTATCAAACACCTTTTGGAAGTCCATGTACACCACATCAACCACATTACCCTCATCAACCCTATCTGTTACCTCATCAAAATATTCAATCAAGTTAGTTAAACACAATTCGCCTTGAACAAAGCCGTGCTGTTTTTCCTTAACAGTCTACACTTGTCCAAGAGAATGTTAATTTTGTCCCAGGTTATCGTTTCTAAGAGCTTTCCCACCACCGAGGTTAAACTGACAGGCCTGTAATTGTTGGATTTATCTTTAAAGCTTTTTTTGAGCCAGGGTGTAACCTTTACAATTCTCCAGTCCTCTGGAACTACCCACGCATCTAAGGAGGTTTGGAAGATTATGGCCAGTTTCCGTGTTTACCTTCCTTAGGATCCTTGCATATATCCCATCCGATTCTCGTGGCTTATTAACTTTAAGTATGGCCAGTCAACACAAAAGCAAAATACTGCAGATGCTAGAAATCTGAAATAAAAATAACTTTCCTGCTACCTCCTCTTTATCAATTTTCAGTCGACCCAGGGTCTCAAACACCTCTTTCGCTATGGCTCTGGTAACATCTTCACCCTGGTAAAGACAGGTGCAAAGTATTCATTTAGTACCTCAGCCATTACGTCTGCATAGATCCCCTTTTTGGTCCTTAATCTCCTCTCCTCTTACAATCCTTCTACTTTTTATATGTCTGTAGATTCCCTTTTAGATTCCCTTTTATGCTAGTGTCTTTTTCACATGCCCTCTGAACTTTTTAATTGTGATATGAATTGAATGATGCTCAAGACCATGGCTCAGGGAAACCAAGCTCCAGAGACAATTTCTCTCCATGTGGCAGAAGGTAGAGGAAGAACTGGCCAAAGTTCCCAAACCTAAAGGTTATCAATAAATGGAGCCACAATAAATTGTCCAAAATAACCACTGGCTATCTCACACAAAGTGTGTACTCACATGCAGAAGAGGAAGGTCACTGGACACTTTAGTTTTGGCAACTTTATGTAGAGGCAAAGCAGGTGCCTGCTAAAGAAGGATAAAGCATAAATTTTCTTTTGCTTAGCATCTTTCAGATCTTCAGGATAACTCACAGTTACATCAGTCAATGAATTAATTTGGAAGTAGGATTATTGTTGCTTGGCCGAAAGACATGGCAGCCAAGTTACATATAGCCAGGCCCCACAAACAGCAAGGAGATAAAGTAGCAGGTGGGTGTGCTTGGGAGAGGAGAGAAAGGGGTTCGGCCTTCAGCCCCACTGTACAGTGAATAGTACCACCCTCTGGTATTAACAGGCTTATCTAATCTAACCTGGTGATGGATCACGTACACAAACTATTCAATGTGCTAGGAAGGCTAAGGTTACTGATTTTCAGTCAAAAAAGGGGAAGAAAGAAAAATTTACATTTATACAGCACCTTTCATGACCACAGGATGTTCCAAAGCACTTTTTAGCCAATGAAATGCTTTTGAAGGGTAGTCACTTGTAATGTAGCAAGCGCTGCAGCTAATCTGCACACAGCAAGCTCCCACAACCAGCAATGAGATAACTGTTGTGTCCTTTGGTTTATCGCAAACATACCAATCACACAACAAAGATTGGTGAAACAATAGTGTGGCTTCTTTATTTGAAGATAAGACTACACACAGATAATGGTAACTGGGAGGCTATGTAGACATGTCTGATCTGTGGGACTGTTGCTCTGCTTTCTCTACAGAGAACATGAGATTATACGTAACATTCTGCCTCATGGTGGATAATGATGGGCAACAGATTAAGGTACACTCCCTTAAAGGTACATGCACATCACAACAATCATGAACAGATAATCTGCTTTTGTGATGTTGATTGAAGAATAAATATTGCCCAAAGTACTGGGAATAACCCCGGTTCTCCTTGGAAATAGGATGTCATGGAATTTTTCCTATCTGCCTGAGGAGGCACATCACATTGGTTTTTAACTGTCTCATCTGAAAGACATGCACAGCTGCATGTTACCCTGCAGCACTGCCACAGGCACAATCTTAATAGATGCTTAAAATTGGCCCTACATTCAAACTCCTCACTTTATGGTGTTCTTCCCTAAGGCTACAATATATCCCCTGCAAGGGCCAGTGACACTCAAACACAATGAAACTATGGCAGCCAGGCTCATTGAGTTCAACATAAATTCAGGGTTATCCAATAATATGGCTACAGAGGCTCAGCTTGGTTTGCAACAGGCACTTCAAGGGAGGCCCTGCACCACCAATTGATTTTAATATCCAGGTTGGCCCTCCTTCCAGTCAAACCATCTCACCTTTCTTTGGCCTTCATTGACAACCAATGAAAGGACTCACTCTGTCCTTATCCAGTTCTCCCAGCCAGAGAAGGTGGGAGTGATTGGAATGGCAGAGGCCCTACCACAGCTACCAGCAACTAACATTCCAGCCTCCACCACTGACCTTGTGCTACTCCAATAAGTAGCACAAGGGGCACTGAAATATGATGAACTAACTGTGCATTATTGAGCAGAATTTTGGGCGCAGACACACACAGCACCTCAGGAGCAGTTTATTCCGAGGATATTGATCGCATTGCCCACCCTGTCTTCATTTGGGGTGCAGAGGAACCTGCTTTGCTTTGGTATCATTCCCCGTTCCTTTGAAAGCTTTGTAACAATCTGTCTCTTTGCCCCGTCTTTAATCTTTCCGGATCCTGTTCAATCTATATTTCAGTGCTGCCAGAAACAAACTGGGAATCCTGTGGATATGAAATCATTTTGTTGTTTCCTTGTATTTGGCAGAGTAAACAGCCGATACTGGAGAACCTTACAATGATTCATGATAGAGCGGTTTATCTACTTTAGTCATGTTAACTTGTTGTTTGTACTACAGCTGCTGGTGAAATGACTCACTAATGGTAATATTAATATTTAATTTGCCTTGCTCCTATTCTGTCACACTTTAGCAATCCCAAGCTATTCCCTTGAGAAGGATTTACTGTATTTTATTGGACTCTCTCTTTGAAGCAAAAGTCTACTGAGTATTTGAAGCTAAATATTTCCTGCTTTGTTAGATAGTAGCGTGGACTTTTAAGCACAGAGGGGGTGAACTTATCCCCACCCACCCAGTGTAAACTGGGCAAATTCGTGATTAAGATTGGACAGGTGACAATGTCCAAAACCCTTTCAGCTGTCTTCTATTCAACCTGCCCTTCTGAGCAGATTGTAGGTACCTGCTTCACACTGGTCCCATCCTCTTTTGAATATGCAGATCAGATATTGATGAAGTCATCTGGCCCTGGCTACAATTTAAAATGGCTACCTGACTGTGAGATGAATGTCGCTGGAGTTCTTCTCTAGGAACCACAAGTAAAGTTTAGATTTCATCTGCCCTGGGCTCCCCCCTGCACCCTTCCTGATCGTGAGACCCTCCCCACATCTTAGCAAACGTCCTTTCAGTCCCAGCTGGTAACCTCCTGCCAGCTGACATTCAGCTGCCTGCCTGTATTGGACAGGCAATCAGTGGTGTGGTGCAGGTCATTCAGGTGAAGGGGTGGTGGCATAGTGGTAATGTCACTGGGCTAGGAGTCTAGAGGCCTAGGTTAATGCTCTGGGTCATAGGTTCAAATACCACAGCAGCTTGTGGAACTTAAATTAATTTAATAAAACCTGGCTTTGAAAGCTGGTCTCAGTAATGGTGACCATGGAACTGTCACTGATTGTTGAAAAAACCCATTTGGTTCACTAATGTCTTTTAGGGAAGGAAATCTGTCCTTATTCGGTCTGGCTGACATGTGACTCCAGACCAATGGCAATGTGGGTGACTCTTAACTGCCTCTGAAATGGGAGTTCATCAGGGATAAGCAACAAAAGCTGGTCACAACCCACAAACCAAGTAAAAGGCTCTGTTGTTAAATTCACTCAAACTTGACACTGCAGAGGGAAGGGGGTATTTGAAGATTGCTGCTCTGGGTTAAATGCTGCCATCTTTCTATTAGATTCTCCTTGCCACTCATTCTATAGGCCTGATTTACCTGTGTGTGTGTTTATTGAACTTGCTCAATGGGTCCTATGAAAGGACTCCCCAAGTTAGTACATCTCATACACTGCAGCAGTAAGAGCATCATGACACCCATGATTGAGAGTCGGGATCAACCAATCAAGGCTTCAAATCCTAGCGTCTGCGTTAATGTGGGTATTAAGTGGAGACAGGGTTTAGTTTAGCTGAGTGGCCGACTATTATGGATCGATGGAATTCTCTACCCTGGAAAACCGTCAGTCACTGAGGATATTCAAGACAGGGGTCAATAGATTTTTGGGTACAAAGCAAATGAAGGAAAATGGGTATACTGTCGGAAGGTGGAGGTGAGGTAGAAGATCTGCTATGATCTTGTTGATTGGCGGCACAGACTCAAAGGGCCGAATGGCCTACTCCTATTCCCATTTCTTCTTCTCTTCTTACATCATCAAGTAGTTCTCCAACATTCAATGGATAGGCTCACTCATGAGGAATGTTAATTTTGAGAGGATGAGTTTACTCTGTTCTTGGTGGTCGAATCAGAATTAAATACCTGGACTGATCATTGTCAGGAGATTCAGTTCACATGGTGGGAGCTCTCCTTATCCAGTCAGAGAGTGGGGGGATAAATGGAAAGTGGGGGTTGGGGGATTGAGAGTGGGGTTGAATGGAGAGTGGTGGTAAATGGAGAAGGGGTGGGAGGATAGAAAGTGGGGGTAAATGGTGAGTGGGGTGGGGGGCTGGAGATTGAGGGCAAATGGAGAGCAGGGGACTGGGGTGGGGGTTGGAGATTGGGGGAAAATGGAGAGTAGGGGTAAATGGAGAGTGCAGGGGGGAGGATAGAGAGAGCGGGTAAAGGGAAAGTGGGGTAAATGGAGAGTGGGGGATAAAGGGTCAGGGTAAATGGAGGATGGGGTGGGGGGATGGAGGTTGGGGGCAAATGGAGAGTAGGGATAAATGGAGAGTGGGGTGGGGGATAGAGAATGGGGGTAAATGGAGAATGGGGGTGGGGTTAGATAGTGGGGGGTAAATGAAGAGACTGGCAAGGGGATGGACAGTGGAGGTAAATGGAGAGTGTGGTGGGGGGATGGAGATTGGGGGCAAATGGAGAGAGTAAGGGTAAATGGAGAGTGGGGTGGGAGGGATAGACAGTGGGCTGGGGATGGAGAGTGGGATAAATGGGGACGGTGGTCAGGAGGATGGAGAGTGGGGTAAATGAGAAGTGGGATTAAATGGAGAGTGGGGTGGGGGAATGGAGAGTGGGGGTAAATGGAGAATGGGGTAAATGGAGAGTGGGGTAGGGGAATGGAGAGTGGGGGTTAATGGTGAATGGGTGTTGGGAATGCAGAGTGGGGTAAATGGTGAGTGGGATGGGGGGATGGTGGATGATTGGATGATGATCCTGTTTTTAGCTTCTGCTGTGAACCAATTTAGCACCCCCTCCCCCCCACCTCCGTGTCTGACTAATACAGGTCCAAATGTTGGTGAAAAATAAAGACTAGAATGGTTTGGACTGTGTTGTGTGAAAGCGAGTTTTGACTAAAATCACTGAATCTATACTAGTCAATATTTTCGACTTGACGGCTAATGAGAATAATGAGAATAGAAGCACAAACCTGCCTCACTGAACCAATCAGTGGGCAAGGCATGGATTTGTGCAACATGAGCAAGGTTGGCCGTTAAGATAGAGCAGTGGACTGGCAGCAGAGTCAGACACACATATAACACTCGAGCACAGGGAGAGGGAGGCGATGGTCATTGCTTCTCTCTCACTACATCTTCTTCATTTGGTCAATTAACTTAATTCTCTGCTTCTGCCAGTCACTGTGCATGGTTTACATCCCCAGTAAGTGCTAACTAATTGTATAATCAATAGAGTAGGAAAGCGACAATCACATAATGTTGAGCGAGGAAATGACAATAACTCAGTCAATAACCTAACTACCTATTATTTAGATTATACCATTTATGTGCACTGTACATATTCTTCAGATAACCAATCATTCAGATTTGTTACATGAGTTCAGACATCCCCACACAGCCATGTTACTAATGGTAAAAGGGAAATACTGCCGATGCTGGGAATCTGAAATAAAAACAGAAAGTGCTGGAAAAACTCAGCAGGTCTGACAGCGTCTGTGGAGAGGGAAACAGAGTTAATGTTTTGAGTCTGTATGACTCTTCTTCAGAGCTAAAGGGAAGCAGGAACGTGATGACATTTATACTGTTTAAGGGGGATGGAGTAGGTGAAGCTGGATAGAAGATCAGCGATAGGTGGGGGCAAAGGAGAGGTTGGCAAAGATGTCATGAACAAAAGGACAAAGGGGGTGTTAATGGTAGTGGTGCTGGCTAAAGGAGGTGCTGATGGTGGCATTCAGGTCAGAGAGCAGAATGTGTTAATAGCAGGACAAGGGTCAGCACTCTGTGAAAGAACAACATGGAACAAGTAACACGTGGCACTTTTGTGGGGGTGGGGTGGGGGGATGGGCAGTGGTTGGGGAAAAAGGAAAAAAAAATGGATTAAAAAATGGAGGATAAAAAAAGAGGATAAAACAATGAATAAATGAATAAAAATAAAAGTGAAAATAAATAAAAATAAAAATAAATAGATAAAAAATAAAAATAAATGTTATAAAGGGATTACAAAAGGGTTGAAGATAGAGGAGAGAGTTCATGATCTAAAATTGTTGAACTCAATATTCAGTCCGGAAGGCTGTAAAGTGCCTAGTCGGAAGATGAGGTGCTGTTCCTCCAGTTTGCATTGAGCTTCACTGGAACAATGCAGCAGGCCAAGGACGGACATGTGGGCATGAGAGCAGGGTGGAGTGTTGAAATGGCAAGCGACAGGGAGGTCTGGGTCATGATTGCGGACAGACCGAAGGTGTTCTGCAAAGCGGTAACCCAGTCTGCGTTTGGTCTCTCCAATGTAGAGGAAACCACAATGGGAGCAGCGAATGCAGTAACTAAATTGAGGGAAGTGCAAGTGAAATTCTGCTTCACCTGAAAGGAGTGTTTGGGCCCTTGGACAATGAGGAGGTAAAGGGGAAGGTGTTGCTCCTTCTGCAATTGGTGCCATGCGAAGGGGATAATGTGTAGGGGGTGATGGAGGAGTGGACCAGGGTGTTCTGGAGGGAACAGTCCCTACGGAATTACGAGTGAGGGGAAGATGTGTTTGGTGGTGGCATCATGCTGGAGTTGGCGGAAATGGCGGAGGATGATCCTTTGAATGCGGAGGCTGGTGGGATGATAAGTGAGGACAAGGTGGACCCTATCATGTTTCTGGGAAGGAGGAGAAGGCGTGAGGGCGGATGCGCGGGAGATGGGCCGGACACGTTTGAGGGCCCTGTCAACGACCGTGGGTGGGAAACCTCGGTTAAGGAAGAAGGAAGACATGTCAGAAGTGCCGTTTTGGAAAGTGGCATCATGGAAACAGATGAGATGGAGGCGAAGGAACTGAGAGAATGGGATGGAGTCCTTACAGGAAACCGATACTAACATCAAGTGAGGCACCAATGACTGTTTCTCCTAAGGCTCTCTCATTATTCCCTGACTCAGAGGTTCAATGAGTGACTCTATTCTCCAGGCCACTGGCAAGAAGGGCTTTGAGCCAACAACAAGGTGTGTGATTAACAACCCTCGTTTCTCTTCCTCTGGGAATGGCCTTCACTTCCACCTGATGTCCCCCCCATTCAGTTGAAGAACAGAAACAATGTGAGCATTTAATAATCTGCTAAGGCCATTATGTTTGAAGAATCTCAGCTTTCACTTAGATCCTCTTTTTGTTTTGAAGACAGAGTTTCTCTCCATTCCCTGTGAGTGGAAGGCTAGTTTCTGGTCACTATCTCGCAGTATAATAGTACTGGAGGATGGGGATGATTGAACATGGAACCAGGCTGATCCTTTGGGTTCAGTTCCACTCAGCACAGTATTTACCATCTAAGGAACTGCAATTCAAACTTTCAAGGAGCAGGTCTCATGAAGAAATAAACGTGTCTTTTACCGCACATCTCACCTTCTGGATGTCCCAAAGCTTTTTACACCCAAGTGGGTACTTGCTCACAGCCAAATTATGCACAGCAAGATCCCACAAACAGCAATGAATTAAATGGCCACATCATTTGTTTTAGTTATTAGTTGAGGGATAAATGCTGACTGAAAAGCAGGGGAACTCCCCAATTCTTTGTTGAATAGCGGCCATGGAATCTTATCGACTGGAACTTGCAGCTGGATCCTTGGTTTTACATCTCATCTGTAAGACAGCACCTCCGACAGTACAGCATTCCCTCTGTACTGCACTGGAGTGCCAGCATGGATGAGGCTCCCAAGTCTCTGGAATGGGGCTCAAATCCACAACCTTCTGACTCAGAGATTTACCATTGAGTCATGGCTGCCCCCTGAATGTAGAGTATACACCTGGCACAGGTCACCTGCATAACAGAAAGAGAATCATAGAAATTTAGGGCACAGATAATGGATTTGAGGCCATAATTAGATCGCCATGATCTTATCGAATGGTGGAGCAAGCTCGAGGGGCTGAATGGCCTACTCCTGCTCCTAAGTCCTTGTTCAAAAGGAAGCTATTCAGCCCATTGTGTCCGTGCCGGTTAAAAAAAGAGCTATTCAGCTTCAAGGTCTTGGATCTGTAACCTTCTACTGTGTATCCAAGTACTTTTTAAATGCGATGAGGATTTTTTGCCTCAGCCACCTCTTCAGGTAGTGAGTTCCAGACCCCCACTACCCTCTGGGATCTGTCTGATTATCACAGCAAATGACAAAATCACTAATCCCTCAGGTATTTTCAAATATGATCTCACTGTGTGCCTCCTGGGTATGTGTTTGTGTAGATCAGGTGCTGTGCCTGCAACCGAAGATCACTATGCCCCACAAAGGCAGCTTTTATGGTGGATTAGTTCCCCAATTGCATTGTATTAACCATTTTACAGGCCCAACACAGTTGGGTAAAAACCAATGCGAACAACTTCTAACACCATGGGGGTCTTCGGTAAATGGCAATCAATTATAAGTTTTACACCTGAGATTGATAGATTTTTATTGTCTGAAGCATTAAGGGATGTGGAGCAAAGCTGGGTATATGGAGTTGGGTCACAAGTCAGTCTCCTTCTCACTGACTGACGGAACAGACTCAAGGGGTGAATGGTCTTCTCCTGTCTACATGTTGTTTATGCCCCTCCACGTGCCACAAGGAAAATCTTGGACTCTACTGGGCTGAGCTGTCTCATTTCCACTCTGCAAAATATGACCCCAATCGCCCACCCTGTCCTTGGCAGGAAGCCTGTGGGCCATGAGATTTTGACCTGCTGAAATTTGCCAGTTGCGGGAGGGCAGTTGGCTGTCAGGCTGTAAATGAGGGACGGGGGGTTGAAATAGTTGGGCCCCACACTGATAGCATTGGGCGCGTTTGACAGGCCCAACCAAAACCCGAACCCAGTTAAAAGACCCTCCCTCCCCTTCCCCTGTCCACTATAGCAATCGGACCCTCGGCCATTCTTGACCTCATGTTGAAGCATCCCTGTCCAGAGGAACATGACAACATTTGCAAACACTGACAAGGCTACGAGGGCGTTGGGCAGCCTGACCAATGAGTGGGCGGTTGAATCACAACAGGAGGTTCTGGCTTGCGAAAGGTACAAATTGCCGACTATACTGACCGTTTAATGAACACATCTGTGGAAATGGAAATGCTAATCTTCGTTTCTCTCTTATCTGAAGCATGTCCAGGTGCTGGTGAATTCAGCCAGGGAAAACATTAACGTTGCTATGGTTTCCAGCCAAACATTTTCTTGTTACCAATAAAAAGGGTTTCCATGGAGCTGGTTTGTCCAGGTTGAAAATGAGGCTGAACTCTGTTACCGAGAGTAAAATTTATGTGTGCAGAAAATCCCTTGAGGGGAGCAGCTGCTGTTGCCACATTGTAAAACAACATCTCAGACATGGGACCGATGTTAGTTCAAGACAGAAAAACAATATGGGTAAATGTCAAAGCAGTTCTGTTTTGAATTGTATTCACAGTTCTGCTCTTATTTGATCAGGGAAGCAATAGACAGTAAAAATCGCAAGTGTCTAGGCTCCTTGTTTTTGTTCCTTTGGTAATAATTTGTAACCATCCTCAGACAGAAAGAAATCAAAATCAGACATTGGAAGCAGGGATAGCTGGAGCACTCCTTCATTGCGAAGTTAATGCTGCCGCTCCATGGTCTGTCGTGACCAGAGTAACTGTCTTGGTGTTCCCAACCCTTCCGATTGGTGATTTTAGTATCTGCACCGTGCACCATTCCGGCTGATGCTCCTGCGAAATGCTCTGGAGGAACTGCACAAACCAGGGTCTACTCGCACCCACATCTTCCCCCTCCTTTCATCCTAAGATTGGCAGGTCGGAGGGAGGTTTCACTTCCTGGTGCTGCCGTCCCATCATGAGACACGCGGGGGCAGGGTTTGTTGCCGGCTGGACGTTACTGAGGTCAACGGGCTTTTGAACGGCTCGCCAGATTTTACCGCCCCGCCCCCACCACGACGGGTCGGTAAAATTCTGTCCCCGGTGTCCTGGTGCACGTTGTCAGGTCCCTCAGTCAAACCTGCCCCAAATTTGGCCGCAAAGCCCAAATTGAAGCACAGGAATGGCAACGGAAGAGTTTAGACAGAAGCAAATGGAAACGACCACGTTCAATTTCCCTGGGCCAACCCACTAACCTCGCGTCAGTTAGACATTCGGACTAGGTCTAGAGTAGAAAGTTGTTTTTAAATTAGGTTTAACAGGATGGGAGAAACTAAAGGGAGAGGAGGGGGTGTCACAGGGAGATGTAAGATCGGAAAGCCTTTGAAGAGCATCAAAGAGTGTTGCCATCAGAAACTCTATCCCATCAGAGAAAGATCTGGAATTTTAAAAGACAAAGACAAAAGTCCAAATTCTCGTCACAACTGAGAGGCTCCTCATCGCGGTGAAAATGTCGGGCAAGACCTGGAAATCCTCAGTCCTGCCCTTGAACAGGGCATTTCCTATTTTCATGGGGTGTGGGAATAGAGTTGGGCTGGGGTTCACACGTGCACAGGTAACAGAGGCAGCTGGACACTCAAATCATCAGCTGCCTCCACTGAAGTGGGATTTAAGTTGGCCAGGAATGTGAAACCCAATGTGTGCAGATTAGACCTGGTAAGAGCAAGTCTGAATTTGGTGGGTTAATTTGGATAGCCAGGACAACCCTTTGGATATCACAAAATCACAGAATCACAGTGCAGGAGAGGCCCTTCGGCCCATCGAGTCTGCACCGACACGTGAGAAACACCTGACCTACCTACCTAATCCCATTTACCAGCACTTGGCCCATAGCCTTCAATGTTATCACGTGCCAAGTGTTCATCCAGATACTTTTTAAAGGATATGAGGCAACCCACCTCCACCACCCTCCCAGGCAGCGCATTCCAGACCGTCACCACCCTCTGGGTAAAAAAGTTTTCCCTCACATCCCCCCTAAACCTCCTGCCCCTCACCTTGAACTTATGTCCCCTTGTGACTGACCCTTCAACTAAGGGGAACAGCTGCTCCCTATCCACCCTGTCCATGCCCCTCATAATCTTGTACACCTCGATCAGGTCACCCCTCAGTCTTCTCTGCTCCAACAAAAATAACCCAAGTCTATCCAACCTCTCTTCATAACTTAAATGTTTCATCCCAGGCAACACCCTGGTGAATCTCCTCTGCACCCCCTCCAGTGCAATCACATCCTTCCTATAATGTGGCGACCAGAACTGCACACAGTACTCCAGCTGTGGCCTCACCAAGGTTCTATACAACTCCAACATGACTTCCCTATTTTTGTAATCTATGCCTTGATTGATAAAGGCAAGTGTCCCATATGCCTTTTTCACCACCCCACTAACATGCCCCTCTGCCTTCAGAGATCTATGGACACACACGCCTTTGTTCCTCAGAACTTCCTAGTGCCATACTGTTGGAACCAGGACACCTTTGGGAGAGATAAGACACCCTTTAAGGATTGTTAAAAGTAAACATGGTTTCACATAAAAAGTGCATGAACTCATTGGAACTGTCAAAGAACTGTCAAAGCTGTCAAAGAATTGACAAAACTCATTGGGACTGTCAAAACAGTCAGTGGGATTAATTCTGCTGGGCTTTAAATTTAAAAAGAAAGTCTAGAGTTCAAAAAAAATCAAAGCTTGATATTTCGTTCTGTCTGTTGACATAAACCTGGGGACTATCATTACAGGATTTGTGCTGCAATGCCTGAATTTACAAACTAACATCATCACAGTGGGTGTCTGGAAGGGAACAGTTTGATTGACAGCTCCAAGTGGTTATAGAATAGAAATGTTTGTTTACATAAGAGATTAGTTGAAGGAATTTCAATGCATTGAATTTTTTTTATCAATAAGAGTGTTTTCTTTAAATAGTGACATCATCAATAGACACTTTATTTTATGTCAGCATGGTTCCTGAGATTTTCCCACGGTGAATACTAGCTGTGTTGGCATAGAGTGGGTAAGGGCAAAGGTTGGTGGGTGAGGGTAATGGGGAGACATGAGTTGGCATAGTTGCTATAATGGCCATGAGGACGTGGGGGTTATAGGGGTTATGAGGCTATGGGGGCGGGGGGTGGTTAGAGGAGAATGAGTAGGCATAGGATGGTAAGGATGGGGCATGGGGAGCATGAGGTGTGAGAGCTGGAGGGCTGTTTTTGTGTTTTAGGCATTTTTAAATTAAATTCAGCAAAGTGCCGGAGCACAGGGGCATGATTTCTGCACCACCCGCCTCCATACCTGGCAGCCTCTGCACTTGTTCTGGGGGCGGTGGGCCCAAATTCTAATCCAGCCCACCCTCCCCCGCTGGAATCAAAATGAGAACTGTGGGCCATCACTTTTAAAGGTCAGGTTTCCAGACCCGGGAATTCTTCTGTCTCTGCGCAGACGACCCGTAGCGAAAACCTGGGCCAAAGATTTAAGGGTCAAAGTGGCTGTTACTAACTTCACATGTAGACTTCCTGTTGTAACAAATATCTCCAGGGCAGTTAAACAGAATGAAAACTTCATGTGATGATCCAGAGGGTAACCTGGTCTTTGACTAACTGTGTAAAATGGGTGGCAGCGAACTGCCCTCCTACACCTCTCTCTATTGTATTTCCACCGGAATCTGGGGAGATTAAAGCAGCTGCAGATTTACTATCGCCTGTTTTATTCTATAACACCAACTGAAAATGAACTCTTCTCACCTCTCTTATCCACATGTTGTCTGCTGGTCACCTAGAGCACTTGGCACCGCCCAGTGACTGCTGTCCCTGTGGAGTGATGAAAAGTAAAGCGACTCTTCCCTGTTCCAACGCTGGTATTTCTGGGGGGATTTGCAGGACCCAGGCTAGGGTCAAGAGTGGCCAAAGTGTCACTCACGTGTATTTGTTGGCCCTTTGCAACCTGCTTTTCGCCAGACCTATGGACAATTTCCAGTCCAGGTAGATAAAAGTACAGGCATTGGAAGAATCAAATATCTAAAAATGCCAAAAAAAAAACCCAACACATGGAGAAAAATCCAGCAATGGGTGCGTAAAAGCACAAAAGACACCCTCATCCTGCCCTCGACCATAGCCCACCCCCCCACCACCCACCAAGCTATTCAGTCAAAAGCCTAACCTGCTCCTTTAAGGAGCCTGTTTCAGCAGCCCAAGTTCTGAGGGTTTTGATGAGCTTGATCATTTTACAGGTAAATGTAAAAGTTAACATTGGAGCCTTTATATCATTATTTCCATGTTCCTTTGAGGCCATGTGTGCTGTAATCTCATTACTGCTTCCACGCTGCTCATTGGAGAACTGGGAGAATGGGCGACAGGAGCTGGTATGCCCAACATTTCAATCCATGCCCATAACATTTTGGATTCTAATGCCACCCACCAGGCATCTCAAAATCAGGAGTCTTGCTTTTCGCACCGATCTTTTGTTTTGGGTGAAACCTGGAGGGATTTGTAGGACCGGGGCTGATGTCAAGAGCGAGTCTCCCCATCACTCCAGTCCCTGTTGAATTTTTTTTTTACTATCATGGGATGTGGGCATCGCTGGCTGGGCCAGCATTTATTGCCCATCCCTTGAGAAGGTGGTGGTGAGCTGCCTTCTTGAACCGTTGCAGTCCATGTGGTGTAGGTACACCCACAGTGCTGTTAGGGAGGAAGTTCCAGGATCCAGTGACAGTGAAGGAACGGTGATATATTTCCAAGTCAGGGTGGTGAGTGGCTTGGAGGGGAACTTCCAGTTGGTGGTGTTCCCATCTATCTGCTGCCCTTGTCCTTCTAGATGGTAGTGGTCGTGGGTGTGGAAGGTGCTGTCTAAGGAGCCTTGGTGAATTCCTGCAGTGCATCTTGTAGATGGTACACGCTGCTGCTACTGTACATTGGTGGTGGAAGGAGTGAATGTTTGTGGATGGGGTACCAATCAAGCGGCTGCTTTGTCCTGGATGGTGTCAAGCTTCTTGAATGTTGTGGGAGCTGCACTCATCCAGGCAAGTGGAGAGTATTCCATCACACTCCTGATTTGTGCCTTGTAGATGGTGGACATGCTTTGGGGAGTCAGGAGGTGAGTTACTCACTGCAGTTCCCAGCCTCTGACCTGCTCTTGTATCCACAGAGTTTATATGGCTAGTCCAGTTCAGTTTCTGGTCAATGGTAACCCCCAGCATGTTGATAGTGGGGGATTCAGTGATGGTAATGCCATTGAATGTCAAAGGGCAATGGTTGGATTCTCTCCTGTTGGAGATGGTCATTGCCTGGCACTTGTGTGGCACGGATATTACTTGCCACTTGTCAGCCCAAGCCCGGATATTGTCCGGGTCTTGCTGCATTTGGACATGGACTGCTTCAGCATCTGAGGAGTGAATGGTGCTGAACATTGTACAATCATCAGCGAACATCTCCATTTATGACCTTACAACAGAAGGAAGGTCATTGATGAAGCAGCTGAAGATGGTTGGGCTGAGGACACTACCCTGAGGAATTCCTGCAGTGATGTCCCAGGACTGAGATGACTGACCTCCAACACCACAGCTATCTTCCTTTGTGCTAGGTATGACTCCAACCAGCAGAGAGCTTTCCCCCTGATTCCCATTGACTCCAGTTTTGCTAGGGCTCCTTGATGCCACACCCGGTCAAATGTGGCCTTGATGTCAAAGGCTGTCACTCTCACCTCACCTCGGGAGTTCAGCTCTTTTGCCCATGTTTGAACCAAGGCTGTAATGAGGTCAGGAACTGAGTGACCCTGGTGGAACCCAAACTGAGCATCAGTGAGCAGGTTATTGCTAAGCAAGTGCCACTTGATAGCACTGTTGATGACCCCCTCCATTACTTTACTGATGATCAAGAGTAGACTGATGGGCAGTAATTGGCCCGGTTGGATTTGTCCTGCTTTTTGTGTACAGGATATACTTGGGCAATTTTCCACATAGCCGGGTAGATGCCAGTGTTGTAGCTGTACTGGAACAGCTTGGCTAGGGGCGCGGCAAGTTCTGGAGCACAAGCCTTCAGTTCTATTGCCGGAATATTGTCAGGGACCATAGCCTTTGCACTATCAGTGCCTTCAGCCGTTTCTTGATATCTTGTGGAGTGAAGTGAATTGGCTGAAGACTGGCATCTGTGATGCTGGGGACCTCCAGAGGAGGCCAAGATGGATCATCCACTCAGCACTTCTGGCTGAAGATTGTAGCAAATGCTTCAGCCTTATCTTTTGTACTGATGTGCTGGGCTCCCCCATCATTGAGGATGGGGATATTTGTGGAGCCTCCTCCTCCAGTGAGTTGTTTAATTGTCTACCACCATTCACGACTGGATGTGGCAGAACTGCAGAGCTTAGATCTGATCCATTGGTTGTGGGATCGCTTCGCTCTGTCTATCACTTGCTGCTTATGCTGTTTGGCACGCAAGTAGTCCTGTGTTATAGCTTCACCAGGTTGACACCTCATTTTTAGTTATGCCTGGTGCTGCTCCTGGCATGCCCTCCTGCACCCTTCATTGAACCAGGGTTAATCCCTTGGCTTGATGGCAATAGTGGAGAGGGAGATGTACCGGGCCATGAGGTTACAGATTGTGGTTGTATGCCATTCTGCTGCTGCTGATGGCCCACAGCACCTCATGGATGCCCAATTTTGAGTTGGGAGATCTGTTCAAATTCTATCCCATTTAGCACAGTGGTAGTGCCACACAACACGATGCATGATAGCGAGGTCAAGTATGTTTTTCCCTCTAGCTGTTGCTATGTCCTTTAAGACTCGGCCAGCTCGGTCAGTAGTGGTGCTACCAAACCACTCTTGGTGATGAACTTTAAAGTCCCCCACCCAGAGCACATTCAGTGCCCTTGCCACCCTCAGTGCTTCTTCCAAGTGGTGTTCAACATGGAGGAGCATTGATCCATCAGCTGAGGACGGTGGTTGGGCAGGGAGGTGGGAGGTCGGGGGAAAGTATGTGGTAACCAGCAGGAGGTTTCCTTGCCCATGTTTGGCCTGATGTCATGAGACTTCATGGAGTCTGGAGTCAATGATGAGGATTTCTAGTGCAACTTCCTACCAGCGGGACAGGACATACCCAGGAATGGCAATGGTGGTGTCTGGGATATTGTCGGTAAGATATGATTCCGTGAGGATGACTATGTCAGGCTGTTGCTTGACTAGTCTGTGAGACAGCTCTCCCAATTTTGGCACTAGCCCCAGTAAGGAGGACTTTGAAGGGTCGACAGGGCTGAGTTTGCTGTTGTCGTTTCTAGTGCCTAGGTCGATGCCGGGTGGTCTGCCTGGTTTCATTCTTTATTGACTTCCTAGCGATTTGTTGCAACTGAGTGGCTTGCTAGGCCATTTCAGGGGGCATTTCAGAGTCAACCATATTGCTGTGGATCCGGAGTCACATGTAGGCCAGTCCAGGTAAGGACGGCAGATTTCCTTCCCTCAAGGGCATTAGTGAACCAGGTGGGTTTTTATGACAATACAATAGTTTCATGGTCACCATTACTCAATTGCAGATTTATTAGTTGAATGACCACCAGCTGCCATGGTGGGATTCCAACCCCTGTCCAGGGAGCAATAGCCTGGGCCTCTGGATTACTCGTCTCATGACATTACCACTACTCCACTGCCTCCCTTTAAACAAATCCTTTAACTAAATTATTAAATTATTGTTTAATTAAATTAGGTTATTCAATTAAACAAATGCATGACACTAGCTGAGGCTGCTCATCTCCTCTGCCACTTTCACATCGGGTTGTTTACCAGACCATCCATTAGAATTCTACTGATTGGACGAACACTCAATGACACAATGTATGGCCTCCACCCTCTTCCTCCCATTAACCCACCACTGCCCGTGATTCCACACACTCACTCTGTACTTCAGAGATCAGGTACAGTGAGACTTTTCCTTTCTCCGAGTTCGGCTCTGATTTTCAGTCCTGCAGACATAAGAATATAAGAAATGGAAGCAGGGACGGACTATTTGACCCCTCAAGCCTGCTCTGCCATTCAATAAGATCATAGTTGACCTTCTATCTCAACTCCACCTTCCTGCACTACCCCTCATATTCCTTAATTCCCTTATCACCCAAAAATTGATCAATCTCTCTTGAATATACTCAATGACTGAGCATTCACAGCTCTCTGGGACAGGAATATTCACGTTTTTGGAAGGTTGTAGTTTAGGACTTGGCTTGGGCACATCTGACTTCCAATGGAAACAGACTGTCAAAAGTTCCAATTAATCATTTTCTCACGCTTTTTCAATTCTTTCTTTGGGCATTGGGATCCCTCTATGTAGTAGATTAAAGACTCGAACTTCTGCTGTGATAATTATTCCAGTCACAAGTTGCGCTGATGTGACTCACTCAGTGCTGAATTGAATGGACAGCTATGATTGTAATATGAATGTAACTTCAAAGATTTCACTGCCTGGCCTCGTTCTTTGTTCATCGTCTATATTTAGCAAAATGTTTCCACACGCAAAAACCAAAATGTTTTTAAAGCAAAAGAACATTTATTTCTGGGCAGCGAAGTAATGTCTAAGAGGATTTCTGAGTTTCTTGTGGACTTCACTCCATCAGAAAAATCAGTCCCGCTAAATGATCTAACTTCGTTCCTCCAGTTTCCTCCCGGGGCCAGATCTGCTTTGACAGAGAGGATGGGTCAATATGGGAATTGTCTTCCCCCCCACATCTTGACGAAGGCCAAGTAAGAGTGGCTCACACTCCAATCTTGAGGCAAAACAAAGAAAGACTTGCACTTACGCAGTGCTTTTCACAAACACTGCACATTTCAAAGTACATTACAGCAATGAAGTACTTTTTGAAGTGTAGTCACTTTTGTGAAGTAAGAAACACAACCGTGTTTTACACTCAGCAAACTGTCACACCCAATAGTGTGATAATAACCAAATAATCTGGTTTTTTGGTGATGTTGATTAAGGGACAAATATAAGCCAGGGCACCAGAGAGAACTCAAAGACCCTGCTAATGCTGAGGAATGTTTCGTCTCACATCCTCCTGCAGTGCAAGTCGAAAACTCAACAGCACTGTGGAACGTGGGTGTGAGCTTTGTGTCGTTCCACTCTGCACCTAGTCAATGCTTTTAAAAATTAAACACAGACAAGGCAACCATAAAGGGCAGCCCATAGGCAATGTTTACAGAAATCCCTCCTTCAGTTGATAGGAATTTTAATTAAACTCCATTAACCAGCTGGACACTAAATTCACTGCTAAGTTGCAGGTTTCAAAATAAACCTAGTGCTCTTATTCTAAATTCAATGGATGGGTGGGATGGGCCAGATAGCCTCCTTCTGTGCTGTAACCTTTCTGTGATTCCATGACTTATCTCACTGCACTTGCACCATATTAATGACGGCACTGTAAGACTGGTGTTGTGGTGCCACTGGTTTGAGAGATCCTAAGAACTAGCTATAAAATGTTTGCTTGCAATGGTGCTTGACGGAGGCAACAGTGTCCCTGGCAACAATGATAACGTTACCAGCAGAGATGGGCTGGCATCCTGAGCAGCTCAGCTTCTCTATACAGACACGCAACATGGGTTTCTCGATCTGCAAGTTGCTTCTTGTGGCATTACTCAGGTTGTTTCTCTCTCAACTGCAGGGATTATCTCTGGCTGTGTTTGATATTTCATTGGATCCTGAAAATATTTTGCTAAGATTAAAATAAAATCTCTCTCCTGCGGCTGTCTTCCCAAAAATGATTCACTGGATGAGGAACTTCAGTCACATGGATAGATTGGAGACTGTTCTCCTGGGAGAAGAGAGTTTGAGTTGAGAGGAGATTTGGTAGAGTGTTCAAAATCATGAGGGGCCTGGACAGAGTAGATAGGGAAAACTGTTCCCATTGGCGGAAGGGTTGAGAAGCAGGGGTTTAAGGTGATTGGCAAAAAAACAAAAGGCAGCATGAGAAAACACTTCTTCACACAGCGAGTGGTTAGGATTCTGAGAGTGTGGTGGGGGCAGATTCATTGTGGCTTAAAAGTGAACTGACTAAGCACCCAAAGATAAAAAAAAATGGCAGGGCTACAGGGAAAGGACAGTTGGGGGGTCGGGTATATGTGAGTTGTCCATGCAGAGAGCTGGAACAGACTCGAAACGCTGCCTCTATACTGCAACCGTCCGATGAACTATGTTTTGAAAAGGTCTCAGTGATACAGGGTCCTTCAAAGGGATTAATCACAAGGATGTATCATTATTTAGAGATCTGTTTGGGATTCCAGTGCAGTGTTTTTTTTTGCCAAACTTCATCTGTTGAATGTGTAATCAGTTAAAGATGTTAATGGTGTTTTAGTTAACACTCTTCAAAAAAGACAGTCAAATGCCCAGAAAGGAATTAGGTTGAAGGCTGTAAGCACAGAGGGGAATGATTGAATTCTGTGCGGAACTACAAAAATGTCGTGGCAAATTTCTACCTGTAGCGCCTGGGTGTAAATTATCCTCTGAACGTAATGCAGAAATGTAAAAGTCCGCACACACGTTCCCCTGCGTGTAGCAGAACCCACCCAAACATTCATTCAAGGGGACGGAGAGTCTGGTGGTATTTAGTACAAACATATACTCCAGCCTGCCCAATGCTGGCCAGGCCAAGCTAAGATGCGTAATGTAGGACAGAGAGAAGTTCAATTATTTTACTTGATTTAACTCTGGAAGCATTAGAAACTTTGCAGGATTTTTTTTCTCAAGAGATTGAATGTGGAGCTTGTCCTCGACACTGGAGATTGCCCATGGTCTCTGGAAAAAACGAGCTTGTTGAATCAAAATGGTCTTCTTCCATTCTGAAGTTTTGAATATTCTTATCAGTTAACAGTGTGCCTTTAAATTATAACTTAGGCACAGTCAGGCAAAATATAATAATGCTTTCTAATGTACCTTAGTTACAGATCTGATGATACTGTTATGTGACTTGGGGGGTACAGTTAATGACAATACCATTCTCTCCTCTCAGACCTGAGGTCACATTAACCTGTGACAGATCTTTCTCCGAAGACATTGGATGAGTTTGTTCAATCTTAGCCCTGTTCCCAAGTCACCAGCACCAGGCAACAACAAAAATTAGCTTTCATTTTGACTTTCATGTTCTGAGAAGCATTGGAAGGAGCGTGGGTGGTGGTAGTGGTTTTGTGCACTTAACCTAGTAATGCAGAAATTGTAGTAAATGCAGAAAGTGAGCTCAGCTCATGGTGGACTTGCAACAGTGTAAAAATAATAATGTTTGGCCAAGATGTGACTCTTAATATCCTGAAGTGACCCAGCAAGCCTAGCGCCTAATGAGGGAGACGCCATAAATGTAACCCTCATCGCATCCTGAAATTGAATCATATTCTCTGGAAATGGTGAAAGGCATGTGGACTGATGTTAGGAAATTGCTTTGTGGAGGGTGATGGTATCAGGATGGGTGGGCAGGGCAGTACAGCTTCTGGAGTTGCTCAGGGGGCAATTGGAGGATTGTAGGTTTGTGTGAAAGGATGGGCTTAATGGTCTCTCACAACTTCACTTACCTCTGCAAGAGTCGGTGCTCTGCACTAGTACAGCCAGAGACACTCTTCAGAGGCTGGACTGTCCCTGATCCGGACATTACCAGGGAAAGGAAAGAGAGGGAAGAGTGGAGGAGAGAGGATGGCGGTGGTCACAGTTGGTAAGAGTGAGGGTGGGAGTGAGGATGTTGTGAGGGCAGAAGTGAGTGTGAATGGGTGGGTTTGAGAGTGAGAATGGGAGTTAGAGTAGGGGTGGGAGCCAAGTGGCAGTGGGGATGAGTGCGAGTGACTGGGGTGGGGGTGGGAATGGAAATGAGAATGGGAGCTGGAGCTGGAGTCATCACTTGATGCTGACAGAATGAAAAGTAAAATGTACCATAACCCCTCAAACCACACTCACATAAAACATGTATAGTATAAAATGTGGCCCAAAAAGCACAATTTAATCTGTACTGCCTGTTTTCTTAAGCAATTAGCATTTTATTCTAAATGGTGTAATTATTATAGCATTATCACAGTCTGAAAAATAGAACCCTTTCTGTCATTATTTTCTCAGAGAACTGTTGTAATAAAATATATCAGCAATGTAGAGGCACAACAGCAGAATCAGTGAAGCATTGAATCCCCCAGTTTCTAGAGCTCTAAACAGACAAATGCAGTGCCTTTCAGTCTCTGGTAAGAGCTAATTCCTGACCAGGACAATGTCAGAAATATTTAGCTATGCTTCACTGGATATAATTACTGCCACAGCAGCATCAGCCCTTGCTGCTACTAATGGCTCTTTGCTGATGGCAGAATTCCATTTACCAAAATGTTTTCTCAGCCATTGATCTAATTTGTTGAATCAAATATTTATGTTGCCCCAATTAAAAGGTAATATTTGCCTTGCAAAAGTCTTTTTTTTCATGTTTTTGTACTCATCTATAGCTCTTTCCATTTGAACAGTAACTCAATACGAGTTAATATTCCTGAGTTAAATGTGCTGCACAAACTGGTTGCTGATGCTATCCATAACATTGTTATTGAGTGTATCTCTTAATTAGAGAGAATATGCTCAGGGGAATCATCATTAAAGTTAAGATTTCATTCTTTTACCTTAAAAGGACACAGTGATTGCGAGGATCTGTTTGGTGAATCTTTTCCTGTTTGTAAGTGTAGATGTATTGGGGTATTGGGGTGTTGCTGGTGGCTCAGTTGGTGGTGCTCCTGTCCCTGAATCAGAAGGTTGTGACTTCAAGCTCCCACGCCAAGATTTGAGTGCTAAAACCAGCAATAACCACTCCAGTGCAGTACCAAGGGAGTGCTGCACTGTCAGAGGCCTTTTGGATGAGAGGTTAAACTGTGTCCCTGTCTGCCCTCTCAGGTGGATGTAAAAGAAGCCATGGTACTGTTTTGAAGAAGAACAGGGGAATTATCCTTGATGTTCTGGAGCCAATATTTATCCCTCAACCAACATCATTAAAATGGGTTATCACTTGGGGTAAAATTTTTAGCTTGGCTGGTGGACGCACACCCGACCTGACCAAGCGTAAATGACAATTAAGAGGCCTATTAAGGCCATTAAAAAGTTAATTAAGAGAAATTTCTTGCTGCCCGTCCAACCTTACGGTTGGCGGGCAGGTGAATAGGCCAAGTGGCCTTTGCACTTTCTTGGAAACCTCCTCCACAGGCGAGATGAGGTTTCCAAAAGCAAATTAAAATAAATGAAAAACTTTAGCCTTTCATTAATAGTATGTCCCTGCACATGTGGCAGAGTCACATGAGAGGACGTGTTTCATTACATTTCTCTCCATCTCCCTGAGACAGCTCTGTGCCTCAGGGAGATTATGAAGCGTGTAATTGCGCACACGCACGAGGATCGTGCTCGTCCCGCTCACATTCCCTCCCCTCCCCCACCCCCCTGCCGCCTGCACAAGGCAGTGCTGAGCTCTGCCACTCGTGTTTCACACTGGGGGGGCCTTAATTGGCCCGCAAGCGTGAAATTGCCTTCCAGCCCCCGATCGCGGGTGGCGGTCAGCTTCCTGACCGCTCCCGCCGACCCCACCCACTCCCACTGACCCCGCCCACCCCACCGACCCCGCCCACTCCCGCCGACCGCTCCCACCCCCGCCCACTCCCGCAGACCCCTCCCACTCCCGCCAACTCCGCCCACTCCCACCGACCCCTCCCACTCCCACCGACCCCACCCACTCCCACCGACCCCTCCCACTCCCGCTGACCCCTCCCACTCCCGCCGACCCCTCCTGCCCCTTCCGACCCCGCCCATCATGGGTGAAATTCTGCCCTTGATGTTTGTGGGGTCTTGCTGTGCACCAATTGACTGCTGCATTTCCTTCATTACAACAGTGTCTATATTTCATTGGCCATAAAGCACTTTGGGGTGTCCAATGAAATACATAGAAATGCCGACCCTTTTTTAAACTAGATAAAGTGAACCGCATGGACAATGTGCATCATCCTACAATGTGGGTCGCATGAAGCCGACATTAATCCATGCTGCCTCTGCTTCCCAAAACAATCGGGCTAAGGACATTTGCCAACCACTGTTTGCCCCACAGGCTGCCCCTTATTAATAGCCGCATTGTGGAGCAGGCCAAGCTGAAACTAAGACCCAAACAGGCTCAGATGTGATGCTTTCAGATCTTTTATCTTTACCACTACCAAGTGTGGAGAATCAGAGAACTGCTCAGTGATGTGTTCCCCTGTGTCCCAGTCCCCTCGCACCCAGTTTCTTCCAGCCAGCCTGTTTATTCGTATCTATTACAATTGGATGCAAATCAGGAAGATACAAACGTCCAGAATTCGCCTCGTTCTTCCATTGCTGAATGAAAGGGACCATTAGGCTCAGGTATCCAGCATCCCCCAGGTTGAAGTGGGGGCCTGTTGTAAAAAGCCTGAGCATGACATCAATAGAAGGGAAGTGTGTCATGTGATCCAGTGTCAGTTTCCCATTTGCTTCGGGCAGAGCACACGAACACAGCTCTGATGTCTTTCAGCTTTATACCTCTGAATAAATGTTCTCGTGTGCCTAGTCTTAATAAATGAACCACAATATGTTTGCCCGCTCCCTTTATATCTTTATGTCACTATAAAAACACGACAGGTCCCAGGATTTGTTAATGGCACAGGGCCAATACAATCACACACAACATTTGACCTTGTGCAGCAAAAGAGGTCAAAATATATGTTTTTAATTGTGTTAAAGGCTGAAATATCAATGAATATATTCAAGGCTGAGATAGACAGATTCTTGAATGAAGGATTATGGGGAGTAGGTAGGAAAGTGGAGCTGAAGCCAATATCAGATCAGCTGTGATAAACGCAAAATACTGCGGATGCTGGAAACCTGAAACAAAAACAAAAATCGCTGGAAAAACTCAGCAGATCTGACAGCAACTGTGGAGAGAAAGACAGAGTTAATGTTTCGAGTCCGTATGACTCTTCATCAGAACTAAAGAGAAGCAAAAATGTGTTAAATATATACTGTTTAAGGGGGATGGGGAAGGTGAAGCTGGATAAAACACCAGCTATCTATAGGAGGCTACCTATCACTGGCCTTCTATCCAACTCCATCTGTCCCATCCCCTTTAAACAGTATATAATTCACCACATTTTTACTTCTCTTTAGTTCTGATGAAGAGTCATACGGACTTGAAACGTTAACTCTGTCTTCCTCTCCACAGATGCTGTCAGACCTGCTGAGTTTTTCCAGCTGTCTTTTGTTTCTGTTTAAGATCAGCTGTGATCTTATTGAATGGCAGAGCCGGTCCGAGGGGGTCGGAGAGGCTGCCTGTACCTCCAGGCTGCACAGGTCTCCAGGGGAAGAATTCCTGGCCTTGTCTGAGCACTCTAACGAAAAATGCCTCTTGATTAAGGAACCAGAATGTGATGAATAATGAGTGATGGTGAAACTCTCTTCCAGTGTGAACCGCTGCCCTAAGGGAAGGAGGAGAAAAACGTGGAAGCAAAAAAACTAAAACGTTTCCGAATTAATGGCAGCCCAGTTGTATTTTCATTATTCACAAGTTTGAGTTTCTACGCAGGGGATTAGTAATATTGCTACAATAAACCTATCATTGTTGTGTTTGAATGTGGAGTGCAGGAATGGAAATTTCCACTTGGCTATGTACCGTGAACAAGTTGCTTTGCAGTTTGGGTGCAGTGAGGAATGGTGATTTACCCATGAGATTTCCACTCTGGTATGGTGTCACTACCTAAATCCGCACTGTTTGAGGGATGGTGTTGTGGGGTTGTTCAACTAATTACTCAGCGATAACCAGGTGGAAATGTTCCACACCACAGTGACCTCAGAAACGATGCATGAACAGAGAAGAAAGGCATTTTGTATACAGTGACGTCCTAACAGAATCAGGCCATATAATTTGTGAGTCATTTCGATACAAAAGCCAAGAGGATGTGTGAGTAACTATTTTTTTTAATATTCCATCAGCATTAGAAAACAGCCTAACTTAAACCAATCCTCCTCCTCCCCCCAGCCAATCCTATAACTTCGCAGAATTTACTACCTGCTTAGAGAAATCATTGACATTTATTTCTGATCAGGCACTAAACCAAGAGCCCATCTGTCTCCCCAGCTGAATGTAGAAGATCCCACAACTCTTCTTGAATAAAGAGAAGAGTTCTCCCAGCATCCTGGCCAACATTCAACCATCAACCCAAATCCACGAAAACAGATTGACCGGGCATTCACCTCACTGCTGTTTTCCTCAAGCATTAAACCCAAAATATTGAGAAAAGAAAGCGAAACTGGGTGAGAAAAAGAAAATCGCCCAGAATTAGAAGAACTTAATAAGGATCAGATCGGGTGCTTTAGACAAATAAGAAGAAGCAATTCATTATCTGGATCTTGCTGTGCACAAATCACCTTCTGCAAGTGTACAATGAGTGCACTTCATTGACTGCATAGGAAGCACTTTGGAACTTCTTGAGGACATGAAAGTTGCTATTTAAATGCACCTTTCAAATCTTTTCTTTATTTATTCTCCCATTTTTGTCCATCTTTCCCGACCTTCTGAACCCTACAGCAATTCCTAATGGGACATATCTTGTATTC